>NC_066535.1:16553413-16598413 GCF_024679095.1 Eriocheir sinensis | reverse complement strand
GACACCACGGTGAACTTCCCTACACGTTCTTTCGATTGGATTGTTGTTTTATTGTATTAGCGGAAGTGAGATCGACTGTTCCCGACAAGTCTGAGACAGTGTGTGATGACTCCGGCGCCGATCTCCAACTCCCCTCGTTACGCCGATGCTTACTTGTTTATTTCAAGTTTCACTCTAGGTATTGGAGGGAGTTCTCGCCCTCCGTGGGCTGGGGCGATGCCCTGAGTTGGAAATCAAAGTTTTGACTCTGAACAATTCAGGTGGACGTTTAAAGAGGACGCTCACACACCTGTTGTAATGCTTCACCGCCGCCACTGTGCGAGCCCCGCGTGCTGGGCTGTCTGTCTGTGTTGTTTGTCTCCTTGTCTATCTGTCCATCACTTAGTGTGTATATCTATCTGTCTGTCAGTCTCTAGCATTCAATAAGCTTGTTAGTCTACTTCTTTTATTTTCATTGTTAGTTCATCTCTCTCTCTCTCTCTCTCTCTCTCTCTCTCTCTCTCTCTCTCTCTCTCTCTCGCAACACACACACACACGCACACACACACGTGACTGGTTCAAGGACGCGTCAAGGCAAGCAACGTGTCGGTGCTTCACACAGTCACACAAACACACACACACAAACACACACACACACACACACACACACACACCTGGTCCCACTCTCTCACTTTCTCGCTGTCGGCTATTGGGTTACGCTCATACTTGGGACGGCCGCAGAGGTTTTGGAGTTAAAAGTGTCCGCCGTTCATTGTTGCCAGACGGTTGGCAACCACCCCCAGCGCTGCTACAGAAACAAAGTGCGACATGTTGTTTTCCCTTTCTCTCCTCGGTCGGTTTTTTTTTTTTTCCCTTCTCGTGTGCCATCATCAGAAGAGATTCAAAGGTTTCGGGAGATAGGTTTTCATGAGTTATTTGCCTTTTGCTTTTCATCTTTCTTTCACTTTAGCCAACAACACATTTTCACTGGATTTACATTTTAATGATCTGCATTTTCTCTCGCAAAGGCCTGAAATTCCTCATTTTTATTCTTTTTCCTTTGAGCTATTTTTTTATCCTCTTCTCTCTCTCTCTCTCTCTCTCTCTCTCTCTCTCTCTCTCTCTCTCTCTCTCTCTCGCTCTAGCTCTCGCTCTAGCTCTAGCTCTGGCTCTCTCTCTCCAAACACTTTCCTATTTTTACGGCTCCTACTTCTATCCCTCCTTTTATCACTCAACTTCCTTTTCTGTAGCATGGACAGCCTCAACTTTTTCCCGTCTTCCTCTCCTCTCCTTGTTCCCTGCCACTTCTCGCCGACTAATCCGCCTCTCCTCGCCATAGCCTGTCCTCTTTTCCCTTCCTTCCCTTCCCATCCACTCCTGTCCCTCGCTTCCCAGCCTGTGCACTACTTGACTCGGCCCGGCAAACAAAGGGAAGGCCGTCCAGAGGCTTCTGACATTTCTCGAGAGCCTTAAGTTAAGTTGCCTTCCGCTGAAAATCAAGAGACTATTATTATGTATGTGGGGAGTGTTAATCCTCTTCCTCCGTCACTATAAGCCCTCGCCACCCCACCCACGTCTTCCTTACCCCCCACTCTCTGGCTCTCTCACCCCCTTGCCCCCCCTTTCCCTCCCATACACGCACCACCACCGCTTAACATAAGGTCGGGGGTCATCGTCTGGCCTGACCTTACGCTACGGTGCTACGCTTGCTAACTCTTGCCTGGTTTGCTTCCTGTTCTCATCAAGTTGTACAATTGTTATAATAGTGATGGTAGTAGCATTAGTCGTAGTAGTAGTTGTTCTTGTTGCTCTTGCTGTTTTGTTTGTGTAGTATTAGTAATAGTAGTAGAAGTAGTAGGAGTTGTAGTAGCAGTAGCAGTAGTAGTAGGTGACAGTCATTTTATTTAACTGCAGTTTCGTTCACTATCAGGTAAAATTAAAAGAAAGGTTATTTACTCTCTACGACTGCCACCTTATATTTTGCCTCAATTCTGTCAGAACCTTTAAACAACGCGAGCTTATTTTTGGCGGCTCGAGCACAGACAGCAGAGGCGTGTGCTTTACAGTAGAGACGACCCCCCACTCCCCCCTTCCACTGCACCATTCCTCTTCCTTCACCCTCCCCCTCCTCCCTCCTTTCCTCCACCCGTCCGCTATACTTGGATACCTCGAACTCTATCTACGGTTTTATTTCCACTCTGTACATTCATTTTACCAACGTCAGGTACGAAGCGTCTGTACAGTCAGTCAGTCAATCACCCGAAAAAAATAGTCTTTTCTCGTGCAGTCAAATGAGCATTCACTTTGTTGGTTATCCGTTTTGCAGCTACTTGAGCCTCGCTTCGTGGATTTCCTCTGTAAGGCGATGTACTGTTGAGCCACTGCCGTTGCTTCTTGCACCACGAGGTTGTCTGCTGGCTGCGTGTGTAGGAGCTGAACAGAACACAGATAAAGAAGTAGTTTCGCTGATGGGAAGGATAAGTCTAGGTGTTAGGGAGAGCTTCCTTTCATTGGCTTACTAAAGAGAGAGTTAGTATTTCTAGGTGGTGATGGTTGCTGGAGTGGTAGTAGTAGTAGTAGGAGGAGGAGGAGGAGGAGGAGGAGAAGGAGGAGGAGGAGTATGGTGACGGTGGTCCTGGTGGCGGTGGCGATAACTGAACCCGTAGTATTAAACTGACAGACTATAATTACCTTACCTTCAGAGCGTTTACTATTCTCCATGCACTACACCGCCACCGTGACTGAGCGACGAGGCAAACGTTTCAAGGAGTATCAAGAGAGGGTGTACGTAATGACTGACACCGAGAATGTTGAGGAAGTTTGACCAAGCTACTCCCCCCTCCTCCCCCCCCTCCTTTTTTTCCTCTACTCTACTGTACCCCCCGCCTCCTCAATTTTCATCCTACTCGAGCGAGCCTACTTTCTTACTCTTTTCTACTTTCTCTCCTCCGTCGCCTTCTATACATATCAAGTATTAAACATATCCTCACTCTTTTTACTACAATCAAGACTTCTCTCTCCTCTCCCCTCCCTTGCCTTTTATTCGGAGAGAGGAACGAGACTCTCTTCCTCCCTCACCTTTTACACAGATCAAGACTACTACACTTTTTCATCTCTCTATCCCTTTTTCTACAGAGAGATTATACGTTATCCCCCAATATCACTTTTAACCACGAGCCAGAGTAAACTTTTTTCCCTCCCTTTACTTTTACGCGGCGCAGGATCATATACTACGCCTTTTTTTCCCCTCCTCCTTTCCTTTCTCGCTGACTTCCCTTCGTCGTGTTTTCGTGCGGCGCCTCCGTCACTGCAGCTCTTGGGATTCCGCGGCGGCTGTTCGGGTCTCGAGGAAGGACGTGACTGCTGTGTGTGATCGCCTCGCCCGGTGTTGACGTCGAGTCCGTCCATTTCCTCGGCCCCGGATCCACTTAATTGCTCCCCTAAGGTTAATTTGCCTCAGACTTAATCCGCACCGAAGGAGAATGCTTATTGCCTGATTTCCTTCCCCACGCGCGGCTTTTTTGTGGGCTTGGTGTCTTGGGTCATTATCGTCATCATCATCATCATTTTCCTTGTATTCATTATCATTCATGTCATCTTCGCCTTCTTAATGTCCTTTCTCAGTCTCCTACGCCTTTCTGGACCTTATATTCAGCAACAACTACAATCAAGAACAACAATAACAGCAACAGCAAGAGCAACAGACATCGATAATAACAATAACAACGTGACTTTATCTTGCGGTAGTCCTTTATATTTTCCCTAAACACACACACACTCTCTCTCTCTCTTTCCTTCCCTTCATATCTATCTATCTGTCTATACATCTATCTATCTATCCCTCTCTCTGTGTTACCTCAGTCACCTCACACTCTCTGACTCCCCTTCACCACCTCCTCCGTCGTCAACGCTGCCTTACCGTCGCCCTTTCCTGGAAGTCGAGTCTCTTGGTGTCGTTGAGGATGAGACCGACCACCGAACTTGCCCAGCATCAATTAATAATGCAAAGCCGCCGCTCCTCCTATGTCCCGTTCCTCCTTTCTCTCCCTCACGCCGGCCACACATTCTCTTCTCGGCCGTCGCCCTTTGATCCCTCTCTCTCTCTCTTCTCCATCGTGTTGTGAGGTTGTGTTCGTTTCGGTATTGCAAACGTCACTGAAGGGGCGTCCTTCCGAAGGGTTGTTAGAGTAGGGATAACATAAATAAAATTCTTGTCCACTAAACGGAGTGAGGAAAAAATTGTCTGGGAGAATATTCAGTATAGAGAAATTTAGGAAGTGTAAATTAAAGCACTGAAAAGGTTTGAAAAAAGAAAACCGTCTTGAGATATGTTATTTTTTTACTTAGATCTTCCTTTTTAAACTTAAGAATGCCTGTAAATGATAAAACCTTTAGAATATGAAAGAGTGATAAGAGTATAAAAGGAGACTTACAAATGTAGATATGTGATATGTGATCCATTTATATTCTTTTAAAACTATGAATATTTGTAAGTATACGTTCCATCTTAAAGTATTTGTTCATGCCTCCTTTTTTCCATACCCCTTTTAAAACTATGTATACCTGTTATAACATGTTCTGCAGCGTCCTTCCTGTACATGTTTTCTCACGCCTGCCTCCTCCTCTTCCAGCAAAATGGCTTACACCTGGGACAACCGCGTCAAGTACGTCGTCAGGTACATGTACGGTACGTGAAGCCTCGACTCAACACCCTCTTCATCCTTGGCCATTCATCTGTCCCTTCCTCATCATCATCATCATCTTTCTTTTTAACCTTCCTCTCCCTCTCCCTCTCTCGTCATTTTCATCCTCTTCATCCATTTCTTCAAGTTCTTCCTCTTTTTCTTATCCTTTTCCTCATCCTACTTCTTCTCCGTCTCTTCCTCCTTCTGTTCCTCCTCCTCACACTCTGCTTTATCTGGTTCTTGTTTTTGTTCATGTTCTTGTTCATGTTTTTTTTTTATACTTTATCGTCGTCTTATTATTCTTTTTATGCGTCTTTTTTTTCCTCTTCCACATTTTATTCCTCCTCCTCCTTCTCCTCCTCCTCTTCTTCCTCCTTACTCTCAGCCCAATGCAACTATCTGGTTTCATTTTCTTTTTGCACTTTCTCAGACGTTCCTTTTTTTTGTGTTCCCAAGTCTTGCATATTCTCTCCTATTTACTTCTTTTTTTACTTATCCATTATTTAGTTTGTCAGTGTCCTTTGAATTTTAGGTGGCATTAACGTTTTTCTGTTATCTTCCGCATATCATTTTGGGTCAGTGAGTCTCTTCAAATTTCAGTTTTCCTATGTTGTTTTGATATCTCTTTTAATATCATCTTTTTTTTCCTCTATATTTGTTTTCGGACATTTTTTTTTTACTTCTTTACTTCTAATTCGCTGTCTGTTCAGTCCGTTCTGTCTGTCTTTCTGTTGTCTATCTGTCTGCTCTCTCTCTCTCTCTCTCTCTCTCTCTCTCTCTCTCTCTCTCTCATTTTGCCATACTCCCCTTCACTGATTCATATATCCGGTTCACCTGGTGGGGGGGGAGAGAGAGAGAGAGAGAGAGAGAGAGAGAGAGAGAGAGAGAGAGAGAGAGAGAGAGAGAGAGAGAGAGAGAGAGAGAGAGAGAGAGAGAGAGAGAGAGACAAAAAAGCTAAGATTTAAGCTATATGCAAATCTTTTCCCCTGACATCCACTTGCAAGAATGTTCAAACAGATTCACTCATAATATAAACGTTTCTTCACGGTATTATTCCCCCTCGCAGATTCTGATTACACGCCTTTCCCCTCCCCGGTCACGGCGCCACATGAAGGCTCGCAGGTGCATTACAGACTCCCCTTCTCACCTGCCCTAACACTCCACCTTTCGCCCCTTCCCGACACTCTCTTCTCTCACTCACTCAAACTGGAATGGAAGGGTTGAATAGGACGAGGACATATCGAGAGAAGAATACAAAATTGAGTCTTCGTGCAATTCTGAATCCTGAGTAAACATTTAAGCTATGTAGAGAAAGATTAGAGATATGAAACTGCCCTCAAGAACACTGCAAAGGTAAAAATATAGACTTAGAAAAAGATTAAGAGGAGGAAGACAGGATAGATGCACACCAGAAGGAAGACTCAAAACTATCCTCAGATTTAGCAATGGAACGGAGCGGGACTGGACGGGACGGGACGGGGTGGATGAGATAGTCCCGTCTTCTTGCTCTAGGACTTACTGCAGTGAATTTTAGCCTCTGCCTCACACAATCGACCGACTGAACTATTTGCTTGGGGAGAGAGTTCAAGAATAATGCCCAGCCGAACCCCAGGCGGAAGCTCTTTGCATGGAAGTTGGAAGTTGTGGCCTTTTGTTTCGTCTGGAGCACAATGGGGCGGGAGCTTCAGTATGGAGGGCGGCGAGAAGTGGAGGAACTCAAAAGATAATGATGGTGAAAAATTTTGTAAAATATTAAGTGAGCGCCGTTCCCTCCCTCGCTCCTTCCCGCCTTCTCCCACGCACCCACTCAGACACCTCCCTCTCCCTCTCCTGCTTGTATCTCCCTCTCTCCTCTCCTCTCCTCTCCTCTTTTCTCTTCTTTTCTCCTCTTTTCTCCACTTTTCTCCTCTTTTCTCCTCTTCTCTTCTCTTCTCTTCTCCTCTTTTCTCTTCTTTTCTTTTCTCCTCTCCTCTCCTCTCCTCTCCTCTCTCTCTCTAAATCCCCTCTGGTCCCCGCGTTTTGGCCCCAATTAACCCATGACATTTCCTTTTTTTAGCCTGATAATAGAGGAAGCCTTATGGAAAAACCGCCTTCCATGGATCTATTTCGAGTGAGTCTTCCTGACGGAGCTGAATTCCCATGCCTAATCTTGGGGGGCGCTTGCCTTGGTGCTTCTCCTCCGTAGCATGTAATCTGACGAGCCACTCTTTCAAACTCTGGGAAGTAAATGTTGCCTTACTTTATTCCCCTATGCTAGCTTCTTTTCTAAACTTATTCGTAGGTTTTATTGGTCGAAGTCTCCATTCACTTCCATCCTCTTCGTATTCAAAACCTTGGTCGAGTGGACGGACGCAGCTAGATGATGATACAAAACTCTCCTTCAGAGGCCATATGTCTGATTTAAAAGTGACAGTTTCCTAAGTTATTAAAAGGAAGTGGAGGTGAAGTTAACGTAGTACACTATATACTGATATCAAAAGAGTTGTCTTCAGATTAGGAGGTTCACAGATTGATTCCTCTCAAGCCAGAGTATTAAAGTTGACCAAGGATGTCACAGAGGGGAGGGCGTGAGGCGCGCATGCGTGGCGACCGCTGCCCTCATGACATATTCAGCGCCGCACAAGTACATCTCGGCCCGAAAAAAAGAGAGGTTAGGGTCTGCTGCCTTTGCCTCTCTTCCGGCCTAAGTTTCCTTGATCTTAGACTTTTATCATGTTTTATACTTGGCTCCCCCCTTGTACCGCTAAACACTCACCTCCAACCCACGACTCCAGGTAGTAATTATCAAGGCGAGAAGCACCAACAGGTAGTCAACGCATGTTTCTGCCTTCGTGTAATTTTCTCACCTGAACGAGCCGCCCCCGCCACTCCATCACGGCCACCGCCTCCACCATTCTCCGCGCGGCATAAAACTTCCTAGAGCTGTGTTTGTTAACGGTGTCTCATCCCCCTTAATCGGCGTTCCCTCCCTCTCCTTGGCTGATCAATATTCTTCGCCTCAACACCACTCAAAAGTGTCACTGTTCCGTAAGCCTCTGCACTCACCCTACCTCAGTACGCGGCTCAAAGGTTCAGTGAGTGCCGTGCTTGTGATGTCTCAACAGGCTTACTTGTAGAATTCTGGTGTTTAACTTGAAGCACCTCTCAGGCCCTTGTTCACTTCCCCGTAGTTACAATCGACCGAAGATAGTCTTCGCCCGCCAACAATAGGTTCCAGCCGTCAAACTGAAGATTTCTTTAACCCTGCAACTTATTCCCTTTATCCTCTCTGTAGCCGCTTCCTCTTGTTTCTGTAGACTTTTTATCATTCCTTTCCAATAACTTATTCAACAAGGCTCACTGGAGGCCTGGAGCAATAGGACTCCACATCCCGCTTCTCCACTCCAGCCATCCTCTCATCGTTGTCATGTTGAAATATCTGTGTGGGACGGGCCGGAACGAGTCGCCTATATTTATATCAGAGAAGGTCGTCAGTTTCTGTGGACCTCCTGTTAGCTCCCTGGCTGATACACGGCATTCGCTTCTACCTTTAAGGCATCAATAAGTCACACATTATTCCGACCAACGTTATTGAATACCGGCCGACCCAACCCTCACACACGCGCGGGTCACACACCTCTACTTGCCCTCCTCGCCCTCTCATCCTCCTGGCCGCCTCCATGTTGCCTCCTGACATGTGTTTTTTTTGCTCATTTTATATCCTTCAGATTTTCGCTTCCTCCTTTCTTTCCTCTTGAATACCTTCTCCCTTTTTTATTTTGAAAGTAGTCAATCACTTCTTATTACTTTTCCGTTAAACGCTAAACTCATCTTACCCCGTAGCGCCACTATATACGTGGACAAGGTCGTTGTGTAGCCTTTGACATTTACTAAGACACAGTGGAGAAGACGCGGAGAGAAGGTGAGGCGGCAGAGGAAAAGACGGAGGGAGGGCGAAGCGGCAGAGAAGACAGGATAAGGGTGAAACGATAAGTGGCCTCGTTGACATCTTCCCCCGTATTTATCGCACTGCAACAAGGCACCTCGGGGAAAACAAGTGCTTCTTCCATCATACGTGTTTACTTTACTTATTGTTTTCTCTTCTGTTTCCTTAGCGCTTCCCCCACGTTGTTATTTTACCCGTCGCTTTTTTGTCGCTTCCCTACGTGTCGTCGTGGCCTCCTCCAGTCACGTCACCCGCCAGGCCCCGCTAACTGCCTCTTTCACCGCGCCCTTCCTTTTATCTTGGTCCCCCCCTTCTACAACCACCGCTTGTGACCCTCAGTATCCCTCCTCATTATTTTACCTCTTCCATCGCCCTCCGTTTCTTTCCCCTTTCTTTCCTCCGCCTTCCCTGCTTCTTGGCTCGGGACACGAGACACCATTAAGACCACCTTCAAATCATCCACCTTCCTACGGCCTGAGGGACACGGAGGCTGTGCCATTAACCTCATTCATCTTTTTATTCCTCATTTGATTAGAGGAGTATTGATTGCTCTCAAGAGGTACATTTTTTCAGTTATATTCGTTTTTTTAAAAGAGAGAAAAGAAGAAAACATTGGCTTACTTGCCTTAATTTCTTTACATTTGCAACAAAAGTAGTTTTGTTATTTTTGTTTAACTTCATCCATGTCTGTGAGCAAATAGAAGTGCCGCAATCCTTTCCCTTCCTCCCTTTGTTTAGCTCTGCGTTCATAGGTGAAACCATATGCTTGTCATGATGGAGTGCAGGAGAGTGATATGAGTGTAGGAGGAGGGAGGTCTTCCTAGCTCCATGTCATTGATGCCCCTTCTATCAGTCCCTCACACCTACCTTACTCTTCCTCCCTCACCCATACTGCCTGCAAACGTTCCTTGCCATGTGCGTCCCGAGTATTCTGAAGTCATTTTCCTTTCCCTTTTATCTTCCGAACGCATGTCACTCAATCATGACAGGTGAGGGACACACCAGAAGCCTTTCTTTACCTTGCCTAACGGGCGGGTGAATGGGCTGGCGTGAACGGTAAACACGCGGCCCCAAGGAGTCTGTGCGGTTACAGCTCTACCTCAGAATCTCCTCACGAAACACAAGTAGCTACTTTGTAACCGGGAAAGTGGCAATGCTGGGGTATTTTTATATACTGGTTTAGCATTTCCTAAGCGCCGAGGAAGCCAACCCCCGCGCGCTGAGGCTGCCAAGTCCATTGTTACATTGCCCACCAGTGAGTCGCCGCGCTCTACTGGCGTACATCGCGGAGTGCGGGATCTTTTTTTATCCTCCCCGTTTTTAACTCGCTGTTTAGTCCCTTGGCTTCCAAATATGACAGCCTGAGGGGGAATTCAAAAGGACATGAGCTTTATTTAGATAGTTTGTAAAGAAAAACAGAAAACGAAACTAGATGAAAAGAGTAATATAAAAAGTTCATAATACTCTGCGCCTCTTTTGATAATAGTGAAAATAAGTATTATATAATGAGAGAGAGAGAGAGAGAGAGAGAGAGAGAGAGAGAGAGAGAGAGAGAGAGAGAGAGAGAGAGAGAGAGAGAGAGAGAGAGAGAGAGAGAGAGAGAGAGAGAGAGAGAGAGAGAGAGAGAGAGAGAGAGAGAGAGAGAATGGTTTCGGAGCACAACCACACAAGCACACAATTAAGAGAGAGATCACTTCCTCGCCGGATCGTCGACTTCTCTCCTGCGCAAGACGAGTCCACCAAACTAAATTTAGCTCCGTATCGCTTCAAATATCACTCGGTGGCAGTAAATTGGTCCGTGAAGGTCTCAATGCCAGAGCTCAGTGACACTCCTCCACTGCCTTGCTGGGGGCGAGACTGCGCCTACCAACCAAAAAAATTAAACTTCTATATTGAGTCACCATCCCTCGCCACACCAACTGTTACCTCCATGTAAACACCGCCGGGGGGGGGAGGGGGACTCATTAGGACCTCCCGCCCCACTATTTCTCATATCATCAGGAAATTCTTAGCACGTGCGCGAACATTGTTGGAGAAAGAAAATTGTGTCGGGCGGGACGTGCTTTGAGTGCCGACAGTAACGCGCCATTGGTTTTGTTCTTCGCTTAGTCAGTCTGCACATGCAGCTTTTTCAACGTTTTCCAAACGTTGTCATTTCGCCCGACGCTTTGGCGCTTCCCCTTAGCGGGTGTTATATTATTCTCAGTAGGGGAAACAACTGAACATATATGTATCCAAAGTGAAATTTGAATAAGAATAATTTGAAACTGGTATCCTGCATTTCCTAGAGCGACGTGAGTGCACTTCTTTTTTTTTTTTCTTTTTTTCATTTTCATCTAGATAATCTTTTACCTGAAGAGGATACCTGTTGTGGTGATAGAATTAACTTAGCCGCGTGAACTTTAGATTTTTAGTATTTGTCATGGACGCTCTTTCATGGATGTGACCCTTCATGATTTACTTTTTTGAACGATCCTTAAACCAAGGACACGAAATCGTTACCTATGAACTTGGGGGAAAAAATAGCTTTACTTGGGAAAACTGCAGAACACAAAACTTAGCCTCTTCCATGACTCGTGGGCCCAAGGACATCAGATCACCACCTCTGAACTCGAAAAAGTACTCCCTCTGAGAAAGCTGCAGAATACATCGATAATAATCAATATCGGGTAAGGGGGGAGAGGAGAATGACCGCCGCCGCGACACTGATTGGACCTCGTTGCCGCGGATTAAAGGCAGGTGAATTGATTGCTATGCCAGTCGCGGAGTCTTCCTTGTTGAGGCCGCTGAAGGTTCCCTCTAAGACCCGAAAGAAAGTGAAGAAAAACGTAGATGCAACGCAAAGGGGCACATGTCGAGGGTTGGGCTTCGCTCTTCACCGTCAAAGGAAATCGCCAGACTAACTCACTGGCTGTAGTGAAATCACGCACTATGTCACCTGTAGCACGTTAGGGAGCACTGAAAAGGTACCAATTTGTGAGGTGCAACGTGCACTCCTAAGGCATTGTTTATAAGGTCACAACAAACATTTGAGCAAAACTTTAGAGAATTTCATGTACATTTACCCTGCAGCATAATACGAAAACTTTTCCTTAATACTTACATTTCTGAAGGCGGATCAAGCGACAGGTTTTAGGTTATAGTAATATTTCACACAGCAAAGTTTAAATTGCATTAATTATTTTGTCAAAGCAAGTCCTTTGATATGAATAATGTAAAGTCATTGTGCATTATTAACCAACCTATCTCTAATTAAGCACGAAATCTCTCTTGATGCGAAATTTGGGCACTGTAGTTTTCTAGAAAATTGTCTTTGCCGTATATATCCATCTCTCTCTTTTGTCCAGTCACTCCCGTGCAAGCTTCAGTCATCACTTTTATTCCTCTTTCAACAGCCTGAGTATTGTTTAGCCAAATAGGAACTTTTAGTGGGGTTTCATTAATGCTACCCCGCTGCATTCTTCCTTCCATAGGGTTCAGTTATGTATTTTTTCCAGCTGTAGACGAAGATGCCTTGCTCATATTTCATCTAATGTGTTGCCAGAAAAAATAACATAATGATTTTTCTTCCTTTCTTTTATCTTTGCAGACATCGACAACAATGGCTACCTCGACAAGAACGACTTCGAGTGCCTGGCCCTGAGGAACACACTCATCGAGGGCCGCGGCGAGTTCAAGGACGAAGCTTACGCCACCAACCAGAAGATCATGAACAACCTCTGGAACGAGATTGCTGAGCTTGCTGATTTCAACAAGGTAGGACTCGAGGGTAGACAATGTGCGGCGTAGGAAATGCAGGGAGTCGTAGAAGACAAGTTCGAGTTCTATTTGAAAAGCCAAAAAAAATTGTAAGAGAAGACTAAAGTAAGCTTGTATACATATTACTGACTCTGGAAATTTGTCAAAACGCATATAGACTTTTATAATTCTTAGTTATTTAGGTTAAAAAAAAATTCGTTCTCCGCAGGGTTTTGAGGCGAGATTATCCTCACAGCAGTGTGGATACAATTTATCTTTTTCAGATAAGTTACTAAGAAATGTACTGAGGTCAGTATTTGGTGTAATATGGCTACAAATATTTCCCTAAAGCTTGCCAGAGAGTCAGTAGCAAGGGGCAGATCGTCGCCTTGATGCCCTCAAGAGAACTGTCAGGGCAGCGTGAAGGGTTGGTTGGTGGTGCCCTCGGTGCTGCACAGATAGGCTCCAGCGTGTCAGAGTTGTAGCTCACATGAAAATTCTCATGAAAATTTTGTCAGCAGCATATATTTTTTTGTGGGTTATTGACATTAACATCCACCAAAGTCATTGGTTTCAAGGTATCTACTGAATCCATTTTGAACACGTCTTGAATATGAAAATTCCCACCATTTAGAAATTTAACGATTTATTTACTGATCATAGATAACCGGCGACAGCGCTCTATTAGTCAACAAAATGTGAATGATTGGAATATCAAAATTATATCTTATTACAATAGGGTTTGTGACTGTGTGAGTGGGTGTTCGGATGGGTGTGGGTGTGGGTTTGTGGGTGTCACAGACCCAGCTATATTGACGTGACAAGACTGTCTTCTGGTCATCGGTGAGGAGCTGCTAGTGTAGGCTGCACACTGCTGTTTACAGGACGGTCAGGTCACTGTCGACGAGTTCAAAAAGGCTGTCCAGAATCTGTGCCTCGGCAAGACGTTTGAAGGTTTCCCTCCTTGTTTCAAGACCGTCATTAGCCGACTGTTCAGGACTATTGATATCAACGGTAGGTCCAACGATGAAGGCGGAGCCAAGGAAGCACTAACTGCCGAAAGCCGCCTCTACCCCACTGCGCTATAACCCTGTGTGGTGTCCGTCTCTGGAGCAGATCCAACACGTCTGTTGTAATCGACATTTGTTTTCCTAATACCATCTACGCTATATGAATAACGATTTTTATCGCTATGTCGCATTGTCAAGTAGTTGTCTTTTTATTTCGACTCCTAACAGTTACATGTCTTCTGTTCTTCACATTGTCTGGCGGGAAAGCTACTCGCTAGGGACAGTATTATACTCAGTCGGGAAGCTTATCGTCGTGTCAGACCTGTCGGCGGGAAGTAATCTGAGCTGCACGTGGAAAGTCAACGCTCTGCACACTTAGGTGCAGGGTTAGTATAAACAACGGTTCAGATCACAGATCATTAAGATCTTGATGGTATGTACGGAGCTCGGAAAAGCCCTTAGAGAACCTGGTGTTTGATATTAAAGTCCCAGTGGCGGGACACAAGATACTAAGAGGAATGCTGGTTTGTCCTGTTGAGTCACATGAAACAAAGCACTGGGCGTTTCCCGCATGACTAACGTTTGCGTTTCTGCAAACTGACGTACTTTTTAGTTTTACCGGTAGCATGAATGCAAATAATATTGTTTTTAATTACAGACTACAATTGGTTAAAAATAAGTACAATTTGCATTTTCTATATGCAAAAAAAGGTATCGATGGTAATGACCTCAACTTCATTTTTTGTTTTCCTCTTTCCCTTCGCAAGGTTTGTATTTTGTACCACGGGAAAGCTGTTGTGGCCCCTCTGGCGTCCGACATTGTCAGCTTCCTCGTTTCTTCCCCCTTGCTATAATCTTATCGCTTACAGGACGGTGAGGTTACTGTCGACGAGTTTAAGCAGGCTGTTCAGAAACACTGCAGCGGCAAGGGTTTCGCCGACTACCCCAGTGCCTTCAAGACTTTCATTGCCAACCAGTTCAAGACAGTTGACGTGAACGGTATGTTGCAAGACCCGCTAACTGGCGTGCGGCGATGTGTACCCTCACTCCACCTTGAGAGTAACACTATTTTGCTGACCTCCACTTCCACCTCTTGCAGGTGGAAATTGTTGCTAACGCGACTTTATTGCCCGCAATTTGAACACCCATTTTGTCTTGTCCAGATCAGGGTTAGTCTCGAGATGAGCCTAAAATGGGTGGTAAAAATCGCCTTAGTGATGACAAGTACGCTGGCTATCAATCGGTTTATTGATTTGCTTCTATTATTGAAATTGGTTTCATAACCCTTGATGTAAACCGCACATCTAATCTTCCTTCAGCGCTCTATCATTTTGGCCAGGACATGCACCACACACAATGGACACTGCCAACTTATCAAGACACATCCTGACACTTCAACAGTTCCTGTGACTCTGCTTGCTTTCTCAGCCTCACTTGAGACCTGCTTCCAGGATGGGGAAGTTTCCGGCGAGGAATTCAAGCAGGCCGTCAAGAACGCTTGCGTCGGCAAGAATTTCGATGAATTCCCCAATGCCTTTAGGGTGTTCATTGTAAATCAGTTTAAGACAGTTGATGTCAACGGTATGTGTGACCGAGTAGTTTTTTCCGGTCTTTTTGTGTAAAATGTTTTATGACTGCGATTTTTTGGTCTATCATTTCCATAATTTCCATTTTCAAATCAGCTTATTTTCAAGTCTCAGACCAAAAACACAGTCCGAGACTCCTTATAAGCAAGCATACCTTGCTTACTCAGTCTTCTCTTAGATTCTTCATTAGGAGAGTTCATTCCGGGTTTTACCACGGGCTGTAAACGGTATTCATAGATCCCATTGTTGGTTCCAGGACGGAGAGGTGTCAATTGACGAGTTCAAGCAAGCAGTACAGAACGTTTGTGTGGGCAAGGGCTTTGACTCCTTCCCAGTGGCTTTCAAGTCGTTCATTGCTAACCAGTTTAAGACAATTGACGTAAATGGTATGTTGTAAAGGACACGCATAAAAGATAAAGGTCCCAGGTGTCACATCTGCCTGTGGAACCCTGTTTTGAGGGGCATATCTTGGTTCCCCGTCTGCGATGTTCCTTATTTTGTATTCCAGAGCTTACAGTAAATCCCTTAAAGCTTCATTATAGTAAACTGCATAACTAGTTGCAATTGTACGAAAATTGGCACCACAAGCCTGGATCTGTAGAACCCTAGTGTAGAATAGAGACTCCCAGTAGAGGCCACCTCGTAGCTTGCTGCCTGCACACACTTGTTTTCCTTCTTACACAAGTAGTTAGCTGTTGAAAGCTTCTGCAGTATATGACATAACACCATTTTTCGAAAACATTGAATAGTTTATTTTAAGAAAATAATATAAAATGTAGACCCCAAACTAAATTCCAGTCTGTGCTGCGGTTCGAGTTGCTCTTTTAAGCATTTTGTATCCTTCTCTTGGCCTCTAGAAACCTAAACATACATAAAATTTAAAGCTGAATTATAAATGCATTTTTACTATAGGTTTTCATCACTGCTACATGCATTTTATATCTTAAACACATCACCATTATAAAGTAGAAGTGATATTAAGAAACCCGCCAACTTGTCTTTCATCAAAGATGTCACTTACCATCCAAGCAATGCAGTCACTTCTCGAGACTTACATATGTGAACGATAAACGCCTTTTAAGCCAAGAATCAGTTTCTCATCCCAAGAGAGTGCCGAACGAGTATGTATTCGGAGACTACATTCGTGTCTCAGTTTATCTTTGTTCCTTTTTCATTCGCAATTGATAATTCATTCATACGAATCTGCAAGAAGCTTCCTTCGATTTTTTTTTTTTGTCCCATTCTTGATGCACAAGGTACTACTTTAGATTTAGTAGAATATGTTGTTCTTGTCTTTATATTTTGGCTGCTGTATTGTTTTTGCTATGCTTTAATGAATTTTTATCCGACTTTAACAAAGCCGTGTGTCAAGTGAAGGACTTAGCTACGGTTACCCCTCCCATCTAGGCATGCCTGATCCGCTCCTCCTTCTCACCGGAGCTCATCAGTATTGCATGGTTGACAGTTCTCTGTTGCGTTTAGCATTTACTCTTTTTTTCGAAAAGCAGATCCAGAACTTAAATCATATTTTTTTACACTCCATTTATTCATGTAACCACATAATATATTTATGGAAACACAGTCTTAGAGAGTGTCAGAGTATCATAATCCGAACTACGTCATCTCAGACAATCAGTAAATTCTTGTTCTGTTCTGCTTTTTGAAGAGTTATCGTAGATACTTCTAAAGTATACTACGTGCAGTGTGTTCTTAGCTATGAAATGCCACCTGACAGGTATCGGCTGTCACAGCTCGTAAGTACCACATACTAAAACATGGTTGAACAAATCCTACTCTCTGCGGCATGACAATTTGCCAAACATCCTATACCTGTTCATATGTTGCCTTACGGTACTTGTCTGCAGATTCAGTGTTCTTTTAATGTGAATATATATATATATATATATATATATATATATATATATATATATATATATATATATATATATATATATATAATTTAGAGCGTATACGCATTCCTTTAACAGTTTTTACTCCTCTGAGGTCTTCATTGCCTGACAATCCACGCTGTAGACTTTAGAGCGTATTCGAGTAATCTTCAAAGGTAACTTTTTCACTAGCAAACTGCTTAATGATAAAGGAAGTTCCATGAGTATTTCATATTTAGCTCGTTCCTATCGCGGTCCACCCCGTCCCTGTCTACTTACCAGTCCTTACCGCTCCCCCTTACAGGTGACGGTCTTGTTGGCGTTGATGAGTACAGGCTTGACTGCATCTCCAGGAGTGCCTTCTCCAGCGTTAAGGAAATCGACGATGCCTACAACAAGCTCTGCACCGTAAGTATACAAATATCGTGTTAGGTAAAGAGATGGAAGATAAAAGTGGTTGGTCATTGTAATGTAGACTAGTAGATTGATCAACTCATCAAAGAGATTGATAAGACATAGTACGCACATTTGCCTACACTAGCCCTACAGTGTAAAAATAAAGACAGTCTCAAGAACCTGCATACAGTAGGACAACATGGAACTTGATGGTAATCGGTGTTGAATCCGTGGTGTAGATAGAGTAGTTTGGAGTAGCATTAGTTTCAGAGACGAAGAGGTTTTATCTTTCCGATCTTAATCAGTTCGCTAAGAATACAGAAAAAAACATTAAAATATTTCGCTTAGGAATGCGTAATAACGCAGGGGTGAGGCTGCCATAATTTACCAGTCACCATCCAAGTGTTTGTAGGTGAAGTCTTAGACTAATGAGATTATTATGTCACGCGGCCCAAGTATCCCCTGCATGTGGAGTTCCCTGAGTATAGTGGTAGTGAGGGTTGAGCCAGACTGTTCCCCCCACAGGATGCCGACAATAAGGCTGGAGGCATCAGCCTCGCCCGCTACCAGGAGCTGTATGCCCAGTTCATCTCCAACCCTGACGAGAAGTGCAATGCCGTCTACCTTTTCGGACCCCTGAAGGAGGTGGCCTAAACACGTCTTTGAGGCACCAAGACCCTGCCCACGCGCGAGGCCCATCGCTGTGGGTGGACACCCCGCACACGCGCAACCTGGGCTGGCCGTAGCGCCCGCCTCCACACCCAGCAGTGCCCAGTTCCTCGCCGCATCATTTTTATACTCATCCCGTCTGATGCCAAGCTGCTGTGCCAGGCGACACCACCCCTGCCTGCAACAGTCGACCTGTGTGGGCGTTCCTAGCCAGGCTCCTGGAATAGGGACCCGCCTGCCCCTGGCCACCCTCCACCTTTTTTGTTTCCTTCGGCCAGAGCAACATCGGGCACGGCCGTCTACTGACACGATCACATACATCTCTATTATTGTCAAATAAACGTTAAAATGTTTTAAATCGTTATTGATTTTCCTTCATATCGTGCGCAGGTCTTTGTGGGAGCGGAAAAAAAAGAAAAAAAAAAAAAATATATATATATATATATATATATATATATATATATATATATATATATATATATATATATATATATATATATATACTTCAGTCTCCAGTCATCAGGGACATTGTGCTGGTGTTCACAGGAATCCTTTCACTACAGTTTACACATAAGTGCAAATACGATATTTTTTTTCACGAAAACTAGGTGTTCAGTTTAATATTCATAAAAATAATGAATAGGCAACTTCACAAAACTACTATGCACCCTGCAGCGGAAACGAGTGCAGCTCCTGGACACACGCTTACTTACATCGTCGTCATCACATCGTCATCCTCGGCAGCGGTGGTGGATCACAGGCGGTAAGCAAGGTGCTGGGAGGTCAAAGTTAAGGGAGCGAAGCGCCTCGATCGACCCCTTCAATCTTATCATAAGGGCTAATCCTGCAACTAATGATTCAAATAATTTTGTCAAAAAATCTTTTAAAGGACCAATTACAGTATAATAATTATGTTGCTCAATTTTACCACCTCATTATCATTGCAGGCAGCGCCACTGTCAGCTCTACGGTTAAACGACAAAATTGATTTTCTTTGTGCTTTTGCATTCTGTAATTACAGGCAGTCGTCCTACAATGCCTTCAATATTTTCTAAAAAGATTTAAAACCAGTGAGAATTAGGGTCACCGTCACGTGATCACATGACGTCAACATCAGCTGGCTGAGCCGAGCCGCCTGTGTAGGGCCCCTTAAGGTGCTCGCCGTCATTTTTTCGCCTCGCAGGCGTCAACGTTTCAATTCCAAGGTGTCAGCTCTTGTCCTCAACGTCAGCTCACCCCGCTGAACAGCAGGAAATAAGGCACGCCCTGACATGATGGAGAAAACAGCCTGTGCACGTGTGGAGGGAGTGGTGAGCGGGCAACCATACCAGCCATCTTGCATACCCGGTAAGCTGTTGTTACCTCCCTGCAAATACCACGTCTCCTCATACCACACTTATTATATATTAGGTAAGTTGCCTGGTTTTGTTCTGATTTGTCCACTTGTGATCATTGTGGTGGTTGAAATTGGCCGCAAGACAACACACAGACCAACAGACCAAACAGGTAGAAACTGACGCCGGGGTAATTCTTTCTAAAATCTGCCCTGTTCGCTTGTTATAAAGCCTTCACTTCAGTAAAAGTGTTGCTCTGATGTTTGTGTCATGTATTGGAGCCGAAACAGGGCAAGTAAACGATAGCGGTGAATGAAATATAGAATAAGTAAGCAAGTTGAACCCCTCTCCGAGCTATTTTGCAGGTGCGAACTAATTCCTACAACACCGCATCACCCCCAATACATCGCACTCTCATATGTCAGTTACTTACTATTTTAAATTGTGCATCAAATATTCTGTATCCATGAAACTAGATTTGGCATCGCTGTGGCCAGGGCCCCAAGCGTGCCCCACCCAAACGGACTTAATAGCTGAGTCTGACTATTGGTGTCCATCAGTCGGGACCACAGCTGATTATGGGGGTGCATGCTTACCTAGTGAAAGTATAAGAGTCTAAAACTCATAAAGGGTGCCACTTCTCTGTTTATGTTCAGCCTCAAACTGGTCATATCTATTCTTAAACATATTCACACTAGTGCTGGTGATGGTACATGGTCAATGAGGCTGTTCCACTTAATAATAATCCTGGAGCTGAAGAATTTGTTCCTCTTGTGTGTATTGTGGTGTGGTTTGGCCAGCTTCAGGCTCTGTCCTCTGGTTTTTGGGTGTTGACCTTGGGGAGCCAGCTTTTGGAAACTCATTGCCATCTACTTTGTTAATACCCTTTAAGATCTTGTAGGTCTGAATCATATCACCTCTAATCCTTCAGTCTTCAAGAGTGGTGAGGCCCAGCTGAGGTAATCGTTCTTCGTAAGGATACCCTGTCAACTCGGGGACTAGTTTTGTTGTCCTTCTCTGTACCTGTTCCAGCATCCTGATACCTCCTCTTGTATAGGGTGACCATGCTTGGATGCAGTATTCGAGGCATGGTCTGACCAAAGACTTGTACAGAGTTAGCAACATCTCTGAGTCCAGGCAGGTCATAGTTTTCTTCATGAGTCCCAGCACAGAGTTGGCACTCGCTACTCCCTACTCACTTGTGTAGAGGGCTTCAGGTCATTGGTGATGATGACCCTAAGGTCTTTCTCCTCGATGGTTTCTTACTAAGGTGATGGACCAAGGTAGTACTCATATCTTGGATTACTTCGGCCATTGTGCATCACCTTGCATTTTTCTTCATTGAACTGGAGCAGCCACTTTTGGCTCCATTCCGTCAGCTTTTCTTGGTCCTGCTGCAAGGTTGTTCATCATGAGCATTACGTATCCTCTGGTAAATTTTGGCATCATCAGCGAAGAGTGGACTGGGACTGTGGACTGGGTTGAGTCAAGGAGATCATTTATAAATACCAGGAACAAAACTGGCCTGAGGACACTGCCTTGTGGAACTCCACTCCAGACATCTAACCATTCTGAGTAATTTCCCTTGATGCAGACCCTCTGCTTCCTGTTTTCCAAAAAAAATTGGATCCACCTGAGGACTTCACCCCTCACTCCAATCGCTTCCAGTTTTGCCAGGAGGCGCTTGTGAGGAACAGTGTCAAAAGCCTTTTGACAGTCGAGATATATGACGTCAACACCATCCCCGTCATCCACTATGGTCTCCAGTTCCTCTAGGTACTCCAGCAGCTGTGTTAAACAAGATTTCCCTGACCGAAATCCATGTTGGTAACTCCTCAGCAGGCTGTTGCTCTCCAGATGGTCAATAATCTTTCTCTTTAGATTTTCTCCATTATCTTACACAGGACAGAAGTGAGGCTTATAGGTCTGTAATTCAATGGATTGGTTCGACTTCCTTTCTTGAAAATGGGGCTGACGGTGGCTCTTTTCCAGTCTTGAGGCAGTTCCCCTGTGGCCAGTGAAGCTTGGTAGATCATAAAAAGATGATACGCAAGGTCTGTAACACATTCCTTCAGCACTGTGGAGTGAACTCCATCTGGTCCAGGTGCTGATTCTGCCCAGAGGCTCCGAATCGCCATCCTAATGTACTCAACTGTGAAACTGCAACCCTGCAATCCTTCTCCTATGTTGTTTAAGTCTGGAATATTGTTTCCAGTTTTCTTAGTGAAAACCTTCTAGAATTCTTGATTGAGCAGGGTGCAAGCCTCAGGTAGAGTTGAAGTGAAGGAACCATCAGGATGCTTTAGCCAAAGTACTTCTTCCTGCACTTGGCAAGTGAAGCTCAGGGTCATTCTGGTGCTATAGTAAGACTTATTCTAAGATCAGACTGGTGGTGGGTATCAAGGCATGACCACTGTGGGGTCACTGAATTCTCGTGAGGTAGCACGTTCCCGCCCAAGCTACGCCACTTTAATTATGGGCTTTTCAACATTACAGTATGATTCACATGAAAATAGTATTACATTACAGACCCAGGTTTGAATTCTGGCTTGGGCAGTCGGTATGCAGCTTACTTAACTGTTCATTTTCCTTTTGGACTGGTCAGTAAATGGGTACTTGGGGTAACATGGGGAAGGTGAACTGTGGTAACCCAGATGTCTCAGGGTAACAGGTACTTACCCACCACAGGCTCAAGGGCCAGTGTAACAGAGGCGAGTGCTGAGGGCTTGTGCAGCTATAGGATATTCCCCCAACTTTCCCTTAACTTACTCAGTATTTGACATATTGGGCCATGTTAGAATTCAAGAGTTTTTTTTTTTTTTTTTTTTTTGGAATACATCATTTTATTTGAATGGACTTTTTTTTTTCCCAATTGAAGTGATACCTACTTCTCTTACTTGTTTGTATAACCATTTGCTTTACACAGTGAGTAAAGCAAGCCATTTTCTAATTTATAAGAACTTTTTATTGCATAGAGTAAGATTATATCTGTAGCAAATTTGACTTCTTTCCATGGTTTTATAGTTTTCTGAGCTTTTCAATAAAAAGATTGGAAAACTAAGAGCTGAATTTAGTTATATTAAGTTGTTCATTGATTACCTCAATTGAAAACATATCGGATTTTAAATATATCAAAAGTTTTTCAGATCCGACTGATTCATACCAGAAGTTAAAAAAAAGGTTACAAGCATTTAAAGTTTTTATTTAGACTTGCCAAGTCATATTACTGAACTGAATTATACTGGAGCCAACTGGATATTGTATTCAGACTAAGTACAACCATCTTGGAGCATAATGCACCAGGATAATAAGCACCCCAAGATGCAGGTTTATCAATGGGTTCCATTGCATTTATTGTTGCCAAACTCTGGTTAGTGACCGGGGACACAGGGATTGCTTGAGTTGACCTTCAGTCATCTCGGGAAAGCTTCCTTTAACACCAGCAACTGGAAGTGATGTCGCAGGGACTCCAAAGTAAGAATCATAGGGACACCCAATCTCCATGGTTGCTTCGAGACCAGAGTTATAGTCACATGTATGGTTAGAGAAATGCCACACAGCAGACTACTCTTTGCATGAGCTCCTTGAATCTCTTGTGCTTCAAAATGAGGAACTGATTCTCATCACATCCTAGCAGTGGAGAAGGGCGAGGAACAGGTCTCATAGACATGCTGTGGCAGTAGCGTGCGGTAAGGGAGGTGGGTATCCAGATGTTGAAGGGGTTACTAGAGATTCTGATGTGGCTATTTGTTCACTGGTGATGATTCTACTCTTTCCATCTTCTCTAATATAGAGCAGCAGTTTTTTGTTGGTTTGGGCTTTCTTAACTGGGTGTAGGCAGAATTATGGTGAGGAAACACACTTCAAACACATGGCATAAATTTACAGTCTTCACTTTGTAGTATAGAAAGTCCCATTTAGTAAGGAAAATTTGATGATTTCTCTGAGTCAAGACATATGGTAACTTTTTGTGGTTTTGTCAGGTTAGGTTAGCATATATGATTTCTCTGATTCAAGATGTATGGTGACTTTTTGTGATTTTGTTAAATTAGGTTAAGTTTGGGGTATCTTCAGACACATGATAGTCAGCAATTTATGGTATAAATCAACAAAGAAGAACATCACATTTTTGTATGGAAAGTCGCATTAGCAAAGAAGCATATATGAATTTTCTGAATCTTGACATATAGTCTAAGAACTGTTTGGGGTTTTGTTAGGTTATGTTTGCTTAAGGGTATCTTTAAACACATGATAGCCAGCAACTTAAGGTATAAATCAACAAAGACTAACCTCACTTTGATGTATAGAAAGTCTCATTAGTAAGGAATCCTATATGAATTTTCTGAGTCAAGACCTATAGTAACTGTTTGGGGTTTTGTTAGGTTAAGTTTAGGGTATCTTCAAACACATGATTGCCAACACCGTACGGTTTAAATCAACGAAGAATAACCTCACTTTGTTGTATAGAAAGTGTCATTAGTAAGGAGGCATATATGAATTTTCTGAGTCTAGACCTATAGTAACTGTTTGGGGTTTTGTTAGGTTAAGTTTTGGGTATCTTCAAACACATGATAGCTGGTACCTTATGGTTTGAATCAACAAAAAATGACCTCACTTTGTTTTATAGAAAGTCATTAGTAAGGCAGCTTATATGAATTTTCTGAGATATTTACAAGTGTTACATAAAGCATATAATACCAGTTTGAACTGAGTAATGAGTATGGGCTTTACTTTTAATGTAATACCAAATACATAATAGCTCGTTACTGAAATTACCACTCAGGGGCCGGATTTGGGTCACAACCCGCCAGTTCAATAATCCTGTTAGGCTGCTAAAGATGGCTACTCTGCCCGAAAAATCTTTGTCTGCCCAAATCTGGGGGGGCTGCAGCAAGCCTGGAGACGTAACCCACAGTCGTTGGTGCTTCGTGCTAATGTGCAAGAGTATATATATATAATATATATATATATATATATATATATAATATATATATATATATATAATATATATATATATAATATATATATATATATATATATATATATATATATATATATTATATATATATATATATATTATATATATATATATATAAT
Source organism: Eriocheir sinensis (assembly GCF_024679095.1). Lineage (NCBI taxonomy): Eukaryota > Metazoa > Arthropoda > Malacostraca > Decapoda > Varunidae > Eriocheir > Eriocheir sinensis. The sequence continues at coordinate 16,574,105 of NC_066535.1, read as the reverse complement.
ATATATATATATAATATATATATATATATATATATATATATATATATACGGACAAAAGTACTCCATGTAAGATATTTTTGTCTGTGCTAGTGAATCCTGTAGTAATTTTCTTTAGTTTCCCCTCGGACTAACTTTTCATTGTGAACTCAACTATTCTCTCTACTGTCATGTCCTCTGATTATAAAATATTGATCTGTATTCATTTTCTTCTTATTCATCTTCAAGCGTTGATTCTCTCTCTCTGACATTCCAGAGCCATGTTTTCTCTAGGTTAGGCTAGGTAAGTTTCCATAATACTAATATAAATTCAACCATGATTTTTCTCTTTAGTTCCCCCTCGGACTAACTTTTAATTGTGAACTCAACTATTTTCTGCATAGCAGAGGCGAATTGGTTGATTTCATTCCCATTTTAATAATATAACACATTTCCAACACGCTTAAGGTGTTCTATAAGCACATAACATACCTGTTTGGCGCAGTTTGGAGCTGGAGTGGCCATAGCTGATAAAAAACAATGGACACAACACTGGTACTGTCGTCTGCTGTACTCCGCTTCAGCCTGATGATGTCACAAGCTAATGGTGGCTTCTCACCGTGAGATGAGAAGAATTTGAGATATCTCTCCAATATCCAGTCAACTAGCGATTTATAGGATGTAATATGTGCACTACGTTATCATTGGTATGTGGCACAATGCATTTCTAGGCTCTTCCCACAACCGGAAACATGTCCATTTCAGCTTGGGTTTTGAAGATTTAAAATCTGATGGTGTTGGTAAAGATTCATGTAGCTTGGATTCATATTTCTCAATATGGGTAGGCGGTGGCTGAACAGATAGCAAGACGGCCCCGCGTTCAGGAGGACACGAAGTTCAATCCCCGACTGGTGCCACCAAGCTGGGATTTTTCAGCTGCCGCTGAGTGGCTTAAAACTACCCACATGCTGTCCAGAAGACCACCTATCAACCCGGACTCTAGATTCTAGGATTAAAGATGGGCTCCGGGAGGGCAGCATGAGCCAATGCAAGATGGCGCCACTATAAACACTCGCCTGCGCCAGAACGGGCTGGGCCGACCATCAGGACCTACCGGGAAGAAGCCTTGGACCGACCATCAGGATCCACCAGAAAGAAACCTACCAGCGCAATAGGCCACGATGTAAAAAAAAAAATTAAAAAGTATTTATTGAACTCCACCTTAAATTTGACACTTGTTTCACATTCTGAGGTATTTTCTGCTACAAGTAGAAGCATACTGGCATTCTGATATTTATCCCATTGATCTTGCAACATTCTTATCTTGGTTTCAAAAATCTCCTTATGAAGTGGTGTTTCTACTAGTACCCTTTTACAGGTATTATAATTCTTAGTCACCCAACCTGACTTGGCTGCTACAGCCTGTGCCATTTTTGCTTGAAGTAGCTGAGTAAAGTTCTAAATGTTGTTATTACTGGGTAAAGGAACCAAATAATCATTTGGTCAAGTAAGATGCAGAATGGCCTTTTGGTGATTCTTCAGCACATTTAAGGGAAGCTATTAACCCCAGCCCAAGCTGGTATGCTCAGCATTTATTATATTAATTTGTTCAGCAAAGATAAAGGGGGGGAATCTGCTATAGGTGTGCATGGTTGTGGTGCTCATCTGTCACATTGACCCTTGAGCCTGTGGTAGGAAGAACCCCTTAACCCTGTACACAGGGCCAGTGTGACATTTGGGTTACCACAGTTTACCTTCCCCAGATGTCCCCAGGTACCCATTTATTAACCAACCCTAAAGAGAGGATAAACAGTTGGGTGAGCTGCACGCCGGCTGCCCTGGCCGGGGTTTAAACCCAGACCCGCAGATTCATAGCCAGGCACGTTAACCATTAGACCACGATATTTAACACAAAAGTAAATTTACCACCAAAAAATTTGGTTTCGTTTAATAAATGCTTTACAAAGAATAAAAGATTACTATTATTGAGGTTATTAAAATTAAATGAATGGATATAATGTTCTACTCTAAATATCAGGGTCAAGCACACAAAGCCTGCTTCATTGAGGATGGTTTCATTGTCGAAGCAATATTTTTGGCAATGTGTCAAATCAGATTCGTTATATTCCTCAGCCTAGTGATCCCGGCCCTACCATTACCTCCCAAGCACAGAATGGTATGGTTGCGATGCCATTGAAGCACGGGATGCTTAAAAACTTTTACCGAGACCCATCTTGAGCCCAAACACTGTTAACTGAATAATGACACCTTGAGCATTATATACTTGCTTAACAAGTCCTCACTCGGGGCACCAAAATGTCACAGGTATGTGTGTGAGATTAATTTAATTAAGGAAACACAACACCACTTGAAATGAATAAGTCAAAGGTGTGAATTTTACCTATATTTGTCGAGGTGTGTGAGAAATGCACATAGTACAAAGCTTTACTCAATTTATTGACTAATCAGATATGTACTTATGCCTCTGCTCTGCAGTATAGGTGTGGCAGTCCCATTCATGTGACCTCAGCAACTGTAGTAGCTGTAGATGATACCTTTTGCCTCGTCTGCACAGGTTCTGTCAGTAATGGATCCCCTAACTCAGAAATCCACTCTGTATTCCTATTTTTGCTTATATTTTACTTGAGTTAAAGACAGTTAATGTGATCCTACTTCTATTACAGTCCTTACTCATTCTTGTTCAAGTTGTACATATCTTGGAAAATCACTCATATTCACACCACAGTGCATGAAGGTAAAGGTAAAGTTGGGGGCATACACCATAGCTGCGCGTGGTTGTGGTGCTCATCTCTGTCGCATTGGCCCTTGAGCCTGTGTTGGGTATGAAACCAATAACCTAGGACACAGGGTCAGCATGAAGTCTGGCTTACCACAGTTCACCTTCACCAGCCCGAGGTACCCATTTACCAACCAGTCCAATAGGGAGGATGAACAACTGGGTGAGCTGCACGCTGACTGCTCAAGCCAGGATTTAAACCTGGGCCCATGGATTCGTAGCTATTCACGCTAACCGCTGCACCATGAAGGCATACTAGTAATGCTTACCCATCCCTAAAATCTTCATTGAAATCTATAATACCCAATATATCCAGTTGCACTATCAACTCCAGTCACATTAAAATAACCCTCTAGAGCTGTGTTATCCTTACCACCTGCCACTGCATGGGAATGGCACACATTTCTATGCATCTCTAACAGATCTTAAATGGGATTTTCCACAGCTGAGCTCTTGCATGATACTGTTCTTCTATAAGATCTCCAACAAGCTCTAAAGATGTCATCACATCAATGGCTTCCTTGCAATTTTCTATCACATCAAGAATAGGTAGCAGGAAGATGATTCAGATAAGTATGGGAAGAAGATTATACCAATCTACTAATATGTTACAAGATGCTTGTGTATTTCAAAACCTTTTGTGACTTGATATATCAATTTATTCTTCATTCAGAACAAACTTTGTAAAGAACTCTGAAAATGAAAGTGCATGATAGGGTATGCTAACAACACCAGCATTCACAGGATCTGATGATACTATACCTCAACTTTTCACCGCCATTTGCTACCACCACTTTTATCACTTAAAATAGGATAAATGAACCCAGAGGCAGTAGTTACACCACCAAACATTATTTGGAATGCATAAGCTATCTTTGACAACCTTCTCAGAAACTGTCTCACCAGTGGTTTGTTGAGAAAATAAATTTCCTTTGTATTGTTGGTAACAAATCATCTTCCCAGGATTTTGTGATGAATTGTACATGCATCACTCAGACTGTGTGTGTGTGTGTGTGTGTGAGAGAGAGAGAGAGAGAGAGAGAGAGAGAGAGAGAGAGAATGTGTGTGTACAACATTGAGATTCTAAAATTTGTGGAATATCTTCCAGGTATATATAATACAGTGAAAAGTTGTGCCCAATGTTATTTATGTTGCTAGTTGAATGTTAAAATTTAACATAAAATTAATGGTAAATGTGAAGTACATTACTTTGATACAAAAAAAACAAAAAAAAAACAAAAAAAAGTTTTGTCATTGTATGCTCATTGCTGAACAGCTTTTCCAAAGAAGTGTCTTGTTCTCAGTTATATATGTAAAATAATAAAAATGGGCTTTTAATTAATTCAACTGTTTAATGAAAAATTGATGAATGTAGCATTTTGAAGTAAGTATTGAAACTATGCAAACAGTCCCATTGTTCATACAGCTTATACCTGGAAGACCCTCAAAGTCTCCTATTGTGTGGTCATTCCCAAATATAGTCAGCACTGTACTGATATAAGTTTCTGATATTGATAAATTGAGTGATTAATATTCCAAGCCTGTCTATTAATTTTTTTAGAGGAAACCTTTAGCTTTGTAATTGACTTCCTGGCTCATGTAGCTAAACCAGATGTGTATGGGTCATTTATTGGGAATGCAAATGAAGGCCATTTGACTATGTTCCACAAGGCAACTTTGATACTGTCCATTCTGGGTGCCCTTTGTTGCTTGTGATTCTTAACGTAGAGCTTAACCAATTTAGCTTTCAAGTTCCAATGTATGGTGTGAAAGAGAGCAGGTGCAAGGACTTTGAGTGTCTGCCCGTGTAATTCACCACCACCACGGCCTGATCACGAGTTGGACTCGCAATCTCCAGCAAGTACCCTCCTGACATGAGCAAGTTCATGCTCATTATAGTCGATCTGTGGGTACTGCCAGGACCTCTCACACCCCATCCCTCATGCTTAGGGAGTCAGTAACCACTCCTTGTCAACAGAAAGATTCCAGCCTGAGTGGGGCTCAAACCGCTGCCTGTGTGTGTGTGTATGTGTGTGTGTGTGTGTGTGAGAGAGAGAGAGAGAGAGAGAGAGAGAGAGAGAGAGAGAGAGAGAGAGAGAGAGAGAGAGAGAGAGAGAGAGAGAACACGAACACACACACACCTGTAGTCATAGATGTTAGGTTTCCTCAGTTCTTTGTGTAATCTTTTTTTAACTCCTTAAAACTTTGTCAACCAAAGATACCTCACAATGTTATAAAAAGTGATTTTGTTTTTAGAACAAAATGGATTTGTATTCACTAAGTTGAAGTAAATAGAAATTGTTTTTTTGGCATGAAACATAGTGAGAACTTGACATTAGTTAGTATGTTGTTGAGAGTTGAGGGTTACACTGCCTGATCCAGAGAACATATAGATGGCGCTGTGCTGTATATAAATGGCACTGTACTAGATTAAAATGGTTCTGTACCTTGCACATGTAGTATGCACCAGTAATGTATCAGAACAGGTGGCACTTTCCCTGGGATATACCTGGCACAGTTAAACTACCTGGGATGTACCTGGCACTGTGTGAACTAACTTTGGTGTATCTGGCACGTGATATTTTACCTGGAATGTATCTCATACAAGTGACACTTTTACCTTGGATGGACTTCATACAAGTAGCATCGTACTTTTGGTGTGATGATACAAGTTGTACTACTTGGTACAAATTACATTAATGATATAAGTGACACCAGACAAGACACAGTAGCACTACACCAGTCATAAGTGGCATAGTAGTGTGGAAACATGGCCATCCTAATCTTCAAACCTTTCAAGTTGAGATAAGGAGAAGACAGGAGGAGTTATTGATGGTGTGGCTGGGCTCTCTGTCAAAAGTATAGAAGAATTTTTTGTTTTTGATTTAGCGCAAGATAAAATGCTCTTTCAGTCACCAGATGCAATATCATTCCAGCACATTTTGCATAAAACTTGAACAAGATTTAGATCTCAAGTCTCTATCAGTCTCATTAACATCTGTAGGGATGTAATCAGTAATGATTTCCATTTTTTAAATACTTATATTGCTTTACCATTGAATTTAATACATCTTATTGAGCAGACTGGTAACAAATTGACCTGAGATGCCACTTTTAATTGTTTAAACAAATTTTTAACACATTGGTCAATAGTGTTGTGTTATTGAGATTTATCATGCATACTCCAATCTCCATTTATGCATGCTTTACCAGGATAGTTTATTGCATGTCCAATTGATCATTGATAATTTTATTTTGCATTGTTTTTTCAATTGCTATATAAAGCTCTGAATCCTGTCAGCTTCTTTTTCTAATTATATCTGATTTTCAGGTGATTTCTAGAGTAATAAATATACCTACCTAGTTTTTCCTTTTTCATCTCATATTTTAACTGATGCATAATGTATTTGCTTACCTTAGTGTCCCTTGCTTCCTTCTAAGTATGTCCTACACATTTTTTTATATGTATAAATTGAAGTGAATCATCGTAGCATCAGATGTATTAAACTACAGAACAAAGGATGACATTTAGACAATAATAATCACAGATGATTTGTTGGCAGGAATGATACCATGCACTCACTTTCAAAATATTTTTTTACATGATCACAGTTTGGCAATTTAAATAATTCAGTAATTTGTAATTATTCTACTTACATATGTTGAAAATGTAACCAACCCACTCTTTCCTATGCCTAGGGTATCTGTAATACCTCTTTCCACGTTCTTGACTTGTGCAGCTGCTGTATTGTAAACATAATCCCTAATGGTCCATTGGATGCTACTTTCTCACAGTCCTCAGAACACATTGCATTTGCTCACTACCAATCAAAATGTAGTATTTTACACCTGAAAAAACAGAAGGCATGTTCCATTGACCATTTCCATATATTTTCTTATAATCATGTTCACAGTACAATACAATAGGCTCCCAGCTTCATGTTCTCATCTGCATCTTAAAACAAACTAATCTTTCACACACCATCTGTCTCAAACTTTACCATGATGACCTCTTTGTTGATGTGAATCCTATAGATTTCCCATGTCCTAACTTGTCTTCCCATTTCTGTTGCCCCACTATACTACTCAGTTTTTCATTATTTTTATCACAAACAACCCCCCTTAAAAAAATAAATAAATGACCTACTCTGGAGAGCTGTCATACTTGCAAGCCTGAATTTATTATTATTTAGTTAACAAAACACTTATCTCACTTTTGTAAGCATACATTTTTCCCCAGTTTCCATTAGTATCTCAATTGTACTGTCTTGTGGTGTGTACCTTTTACAAAAGTAATCCATTCCCTTTCAGTATGGCTCAAAAACAATGATCACCATGAATTTAGTTTTTGTAATCTAATCCAGTACAGCAATGGAATTCGGTGGAGCTTCCTATTAGCTAAGCCATTTCGTGTGTGTGTGTGTGTGTGTGTCCTAATTTGAGGTTTGCAGGTGTTAGTATATTAGCAAATTAAAAGAAAAAATTTCCTAGCAATGATGGTGTGATGCCAGAATATGTATGATTTTTTTATTTAAATGAAAGTAAGGTGTTCATAACCAGCTCAACCATTATTCAGATAGTACAATACATTATCTGAGAGAGGAACATCTGTAGTAACATTACTGTCACCACAAAATATCCTGCCCTTCATCCAATCTCGCCCCACCTAGCTGCAGGAAAACATATTGGAACAATAACACTGGTTACAATCAGTAATCACCTTTGGAATTACCAGGAATACAAATTAGAAATATGTATAGTTATGAGCCACCATATCTCTACAGTTACAGGTCACCCAGCCACACTCCCACAGCCATTGCCATGCACCACACTCCATCACCTGTCTTGTGAGATTAAGAAAGAAGGCCTATCACATATGGGACTTGGCCCTGGAAATGCTGCAGCACTCTTACAATACACTGTGTGAGCCATAATTGGTGACTGTAAGCAGTGCATAGCAGTGTGTAGCATAGCTGCACTGCTGTCAGACACCATAGCACTGGTCCTTGGGACCCCAGGCACTGGTGATTCCTTCATCCATTGCAACAGCAGCTGGTCCCAACTGCTCTGGTCCATGTGTGCATCATTCCCACCACTGGTGGGCTCAATAGCATACATCCCTGCCCTACCTACATGCACCAAAATGTGCATAATAAAGAGCAAACTTAGCTGCCCTTACACAATCATATGCACATGCATGCTGGCAGTTGGTCATGCACAGGAGCGAGCTTAAAAATCAGCCCACCATCACTGAGCACCATGACACCTGCTGGCTTCAGCACTGTATTCTCACTATCACATCCCGAAGGACATAACAACTTTCATTACAACAAGTACATCTTAAGTGATATAATAAAGTATGCTTGAAAGACTAAGGAAAAGACTTGTTGGTCATATTTTCCCACTCTTTGTCCTTTGTTCTGAGGGTCTACTAGCACTTCCATATAAGCTGTTATTTTCTATCACGTCACAATATAAGGGCGGATGTTGAGGCTCTGCTGTTGGACTACAGGGTAACTGAGAAGACTGTCCAAAAGTGTGCGAGAGATCCGCCTGCACTTCCAAGCTATCCACATTTATACTTTGGGATTCACTTGGTCCTCCTTGATGACTGGGACTGTGAGTTGAAGGCCCGCACGGTACTGACACCATAGTTAATTCTGCTAAAGTGGTTGGGCAGTAAATGGGAATATTTTGGTCATGTGAGGGTGACGGAGAATTTGTTCCCAAGTGTCCTTGGTGTCTGTGTCTTCGTCGATTTGACTCTTGGAACGTTTGTGGAGATCTGTCAAATCTGCTGCTTGAAGAGAATGGAGCAAAATTGCGCGGATTTCGACTACTTCTACAAGTCTGACCCTCTTCTCTACCTCCCCAGGCTTGAAGTGATGATGACGACGACGACGATGATGATGATGACGATGACGCTGACATTGCAGAGTGAGGAGACTGTGCCTCTAATGGGGCTGAGTAACGATAGGAGTGCATTCCACTGTGTCCAAGCCCACTCTCAGGCTGTGGGTATCCTCCAACAGAACACGAATATTGAGGTCCATTTACATTTACATCAGACAGGGTTTTGTTGGCAGGTGGCTTGATGAACTCCCTTGATATCTCCTGAAAAAAAAAAAAGAAAAAAAAAAAGAATATTAGTTAAATGATAAAATAAGAATTTTACTAATATAAATTACATCACACTAAATTTTGTAAGCAGATAAGAATACACAGGGGTACAGCTAGTCATTCAAAGAAAAGAATTAGAACTAGATTAAAAGTTCAGAGAAATGGAAGAAGAAAGAGTGATACTTGCAGGATGCAGAAAAGCATTGGGATTTTTGTGAGGAGAAATGAGGAAAGACTATATTGTGCCTCTTTATAAAGGAAAAGTTTGTAGGGGTGGGTGACCGTTTCAAAGGAATAAGTTTAATTACCGGTAATGTGCCAGAAAAGGTTCATAGAAAGGTTTTGAATGAGAGGATGATGGGAATATTGCTACAAGTGCGGGAAATGAACAAGGGGTTTTTAGGATATGTAGTGGATGTGTGGATCAAAGAAAGTGTTAGTTGAAAAGTACCTAGAGAAGGATAGGAAGCTGTTTCTTTCATGGACCTGCAGAAGGGCATTTGAAGGAAGGGGTAATGGGATGTACTGGAGATATATGGTGTGGGAAGACATTTACTTTAAGGAATCAGGTCATCTTACAAGGATGTAAGTGCCTGTGTGCATGAACAGGGAGATGAATGAGAGCTTTGGTGTTGATGTGAGAGTGGCAGTTTAACCCCTTCAACACGAGGACGCATATACTGCATCCTTGTGTGCCCCGTACCATATCCGAGGACATGCACACTGTGTCCTGGCTCGCTTTAGCCAATATACGAGTTATTTTATCTCTATATTTATGCTTACATCTCAAAATTATCAAATAATTTATGTTTCTTTATGTGCGCCATTTAATTCTGCATGTTTTTATATATATATAATACATGATGATTATGTTGAGTTTATGGCTTCAATTCAATAGCAACATTTGAAATTTGGCGCGTGCGGTGATCCCGGATACGGCGCAGGGCGCTGTTTTGGCCCAACCATAGTGAAGGGGTTAATGTTTACATGGACAGTCGTATGACAGAAATGAAAGCCAGAGTAGAGGAAATAGGCCAAAGGTTGAAAGTGAGGAGTACAGAACAGCTCAGCTTTTCTTTCCCCTATTGTTCACTGGGGCATATGCACACACCATGTATACCTAACTAAATTAATATTGCCCATCATCCATAATATCCTTGAACCACAGCATCTATGTCAATCCCCTCTTGCCCATACTTGTGGTTACCCTATACTTGTAGTTGCTGGAGATGCTTGTAATCAATCCGCTATAGGACATACGCTGAATATACACCGCAGAGAAACTGTGATAACGCAGTGAAAAAATCCTTAAATGTAAGACCTGAGTAGAAGTTAGAGCATCAAACCAACTGAGCCACCAATGAGCTAAAAGGTCACTGCACCAGAAACCACTTCTGTGGGACTACCTGATACCCCAGCCCTGCACTGTGGACATGATGGTGATCACCCCTGCTCACACTCATGCTAGCTGGAGACACATTTAATTGACCCATAATGGTATATGTACTTTGCTGCCCTGATTTCTACTCAATAGGCCTGAGTTTGAATCCCAGCACTCAACGGTGTTGCATGACAGGATTTTTTCATATGTTATTGCGGTTTCTCTAATGCATATATACACTGTATGTGCCATTGTGAGTTGATTAAAAGTGTCCAGCTACCATGAGTGTGAGTGGGGTCACCTTCACCATATCCACAGTGAAGGGCTGGGGCATCATGTAGTGCCACAGGAGTTCCCTCTTGTGCAGTGACCTTTTAGCTCATGGGTGGCTTAGTTGGTTTGCTAACCTGACTTCTACTCAGAAAATCCAGGTTCAATCCCCAGCACTCAAGTGTTATTACATTCTGGGATTTTTTCATTGCATTACTGCAGTTTCTCTACTGTATATATACACTGTCACTGCAGGCTGATCAAAAGCATCTCCAGCTACCACAAGTGTGACCAGAGTCACGTTCACCTTCATGTCCACAATACAGGAGTGGGTTGGCAGGGAATGCCGCAGAAGTGGCCTGTGGCGCGGTGACCTTTTAAAGGCTCAAGAATGTCTACATACAGCAAGTAACTTGTAGCAAGTTATTTGCACCCTTGACTTGCCTCTCCCCTTGTCCCTTGTGAACGAGATCCTACCCCCGCCATCCTATTGCTGCACCAATACAAAGTCTGTTTCAGACTGTTTAGGGTTGTCAGCTGAACAACTGCTTGCAGTTATGATCATTTTCATTAACAGTTTCATATTCTCTGATTTTTATAGAAAACGGCATTCACTAGTAAATATTTTGCGAGTTCCAAACAGTAAAGTGAGATTTTAATGACTACGTATTTGTATTAAGTTTATGTAAATGCAGTACAGTTTATAGTACTTTTAGCTGATGAATGATGATATTTGATTTTTATGCTGCCTTATGCATGTATATGTACATTGTCCTTTCAGTGAATAAAATTCACACTCACAGGTGAAAGATATATATTTATTTACCAGACAGTTTGTTAACACTGCCACCATCTTCAGCAGTAGGAACCAGAAGAAGAAGAAAGGAAAGTCAGTACAGATTTAATTTTATACAAAGACGAGCCCCTATCCAACAGGTCATGTAGTAGGAGTCAGGTCATCTCCCCTCGGTGAGACTCGAACCTAGGTCCTTGGGTTCACCCTACCCACATGCTGACCACTCGGCCACTGCCTCCCATAAATATGCATGTGTATACCTTGCTTTAATAAGATTTACATTCTTCTGTGCATTAACACTAATTGTATGGTGTTTGTCATCATACAGTACAGTACGTGAAGCCCTGTACACAATACCACTCACCACTGTTGGCATCACCACCCTTGGTTCTTGCCAACACTGATGAGTTTCATCAAAGAAACTAGTCTCCTTAAGTTTTACTGATGAGCAGTGCCATTGTTTGCTCACTGGCTTCCTGTCCACTCTGCCACTTTTGAGTGATGGACACTTGATTAATGGGAAGCACCAACAGAGGTTAGTAGTATTCTGTACAGGACATACATGCTAGTTTTACACTTTATTATCCAAATTTTATAAAACTTTCATACCAGACTTGTCCAGCAATTCTGATTAATTTATACCTAAATGGACAGCTAAAGGGAGATGGAGGAGAGGAGGGCCATATAAATATAGATTTATACGGCTTTGGGGCACTGTCCTTTGCAACGGGGTGGCAAGGGTGGGGTGGCGGGAATTGTAAACACAGAACAGAAAAGTATGATGTGTGCCATGCACCTCAGGAAGGATAGTTTCGTGTGAATAAAGTTATGAGTTGCATCTGGTGCACACAAATCTCATATTTGATATTTTATCTAGTGTTTTAGAAAGAAATGCATGAATATGCTCTTCCCGTTTGATGGATCAAACGCTGTTCAGCTCTTAAAATACCAGAAATAAATTTATTGGGGATACCTGTCAAAAAAAGAAAGTTTGTTCCTGAAGTTATTGTTGCTTACCTGGTCTGGAGTAGTAAATGGCTTTTTGGAAGGATATCTTTCCTCTCCATCAGGTCGTTGAACTTGGTATGGCAAGCCTAGGGTAATGTCCTGCTGCACACTGTGTAAGCGAGTGGTGCGGTCACGGGCAGCCATGGCCTCTCCCATACTGTTGTTCATCCCCTCGCATACATACAATACCTGCAAGATTTACTATCATTATTATATGTTTTATGCAAATGCCTTATAGTATAATATGAGTAGCATGTATGTAAAAGAATATAATGAAAAAAATATATATTGCCCTGGTAAAATAGTTTCTATGATAAGTCAATTCAATTACAAAAAAAAACAAAGACACTAACAGCTGAAACAAATAATGATCACTGTACACTGTGACTTTAAAGTAAAATATTTTCCACTGAAAGTATAGCAATATGTTACATCAGTGATCTCAACAAACACTATTAAGTAAATGCTAATAGCATTTTTATTTTAACTAACTCCGCATTAGAAACTAGTCTAATTTACAAATCTTATTTGCAAGTGACTGTTTGAGCATGATACACATAACATGAAACTGTTGTTCAAGAGATTTGTAAATCACACTTTGTAATATCATCAAGTCTTGACCATATTTAATGAAAGTTCTGGTGTATACCCTAAACCCTACTATATCAAGACACCAGTACCTGGAATCCTGCCTTGTTGGTCTACTATAGATGATAAAACTGCAAATATGTGGAATTACATAGTTTGCAAATTATTAACCTGTAGATCTGTGAAAGTTATTCCATGCATTTCATTGATATAGTTGCTGCATGAAACAATACATCCACTAAGGGTATTTAGAGCATGACATTTAGTCCTGCAAATGTATATGAGTATTATAGAGAAGGGATAACCCCTGCCCATCCATTAAGAAAATGCTAAGATGCGTCTGTGCAGGAAAAGTTGCCATACTCCCTCACCTCACTTCCCTTTTAAGAAGCCAGAACATTAAGAGAATGTTGTTTTCCACATTTATAAATTAAGTTTTGTCATTATTGATGACAGCAGAATTGAAATGAGACAGCCTTGCAAAGATGAATAATGTAAAAGATGGATAATGTAGAGGTTCAGTAACCAATGTATTGATCAGAGGGTTCAGTATAGGGTGTAGGTAGATACATTATAATAGGAATGATAGCATTATAGCATCTGTGGTGTGCAGTGAAATGAAGCTAATGGAGATTGAATGGAGGTTATATTTGTCATAGCCAAGTAAAAAGACATTAAATTTGCTGGAAAGCAGTACTATATATGCAGGAGACTAATCGTTACTGATAAATGACACAAGTTCTGGTTCATAATAAAATATAACATCTGAGGTTTGTTTATAATTACATTTGCGTTTGTGCTGATAATATAATTTGATATTGGTGAAATTGCATGATTTTAGTTAAATGTTTCTATTGGTTATTCTATTTTCGACTCGGAGGAATTATATAGAGGTTTTACAGAATACAGCATAATGTCCATTCTTTTGCATGACTTCTGAGATGCTGCCATTGATTTTATAAAATTCATATATAATTTGTTATAAATTATGGTGGGAAATTTAAGGCTATGACAATTGATCATTCCTGTTAAATAGTATTAAGATGAATGGATATTGCAAATCAGTGGAAGTCCTGTGTTCATATATATATATATATATATATATATATATATATATATATATATATATATATATATATATATATATATATATATATATATATATAAAATCACATCAACCCATGGGATCTCATTTAAAGCTTATTAACCACTTTTCAAAATTCCACTCCCTGGCATTCCTTTTGGCTACCCCTGCATACCCTGAAAACCTATCGGTGGCATTTGCCATTCACCAGGCTTTTAAAACATTCTTGTCAGGCATTTGTTTTCATGTGAACTTTTACCATTCAGTATACTCATGCTGAGTCCATTCATATTTATATTACACACTCTCCAGACTTGAATAATATTCTAAAATCTTATTTCTCACAGTCATTAAAAAAAAAAACTTTTCCCCTTTTCAAATAATTGATGTTCTGGCACAACTGACCTAATGTACAAACATCAATAAAAATAATAGGTGCTGTAGTAATTGATGACCCTGGTCCCCAAAGAGGAAAGGCAAAGGTAAAATTGGAGGCATGTAAAGTTATGCAAAGTCTTAGTGCTTATCAAATTCATTAGCCCTTGAGCCTGCATGTGGTGGTTAACAGCCCACACAGGACAAGTGTAACATTCAGGTTGCCGCAGTTTACCTTCCCCAGGTTTCCCTAGCCTGAAAGGGAAAAATAGCTGGGTGAACTGAGCACTGGCTGTCTTTAGCCAAGAACGAACCCAGGCTCTCGGATTCGTAGCTACGCGTGCTAGCTAACCACTACTGCACCACAGAGATAGGGTGGTGTAAAAAAAGCGCTAATGCAGATCGTTCTGTGAAATTGTTACATCATAAGGTCGAATACTAGTACTGCTCTCGGTTCCCTCTCTTTACTCTTCAGGTGAAATAATCCCTTGCCAAGGAACAGAGGGGCAATTACTGACAATGAGAATAGTTTTCCTTCCATAACTTTACCCAGGTACCCCTTTATCTGCTACTTGAATACCCCTTTATCCGGTAACTGAGGTGAAGATTAATTATGTGGGCAGCATCCTGACCACCCTTGCCTGGATTTGAATCGAGGCACACAAGCCACTACATCAGGTTGCATGGATATATACTTTTACATTTATGATATTAACACTAAATAGTGGCCTGAAGAGGCAAATAAGTGTCTTTCCAGAATTATGGGATATCACTAGAATGACTGTGAAATCAGTGATTACTTTGCGAGACTGGATGTACGTGATGAGCATCGTTTTGGGTTACCTTTGTGAATGGGATCTCTCTCTCTCTCTCTCTCTCTCTCTCTCTCTCTCTCTCTCTCTCTCTCTCTCTCTCCAGAATCAATGAATTTATAATTTCTTTGCAAATAACATTAAATTGTTCAAGGTTGGGGGCCACCAGACACTGCAGATAAAAGTTCTGAACTGTCAGGTGTTCACTGAGGGAAAATAAGTTAATGTCCCAAGTAGTCAAAAGGTTTAAAATTATTTGAATGAATTACTGCCTACACTTATTTCGATCGGTTTGTGTGTGTGTGTGTGTGGGGGGGGGGGGGGGGAGAAAGGGGTATTAGGAGCGTCTCTGCAATGCATGGAAACACGGTCACAGAATAATACCGACTAATGATGTCAATGGTTGGATCGTAAACAAGCTCATTTATCAAAAGTTTCAACAACGACCTGCCGCCAGATGCAACCAGAGTGGGTGGGAACGAATTTGGCAACTGAGAGAGAGAGAGAGAGAGAGAGAGAGAGCGAGAGAGAGAGAGAGAGAGAGAGAGAGAGAGAGAGAAATTCTCATAATTATACACACACAATATATATATATATATATATATATATATATATATATATATATATATATATATATATATATATATATATATATATATATAAAGATAGTAATGATAATAATAATAATAATAAATGGCAAAAAAGTTTATGCATTCAATAAAAATGTACTTATTTCCCAAACATGTATTGTACAGGACGGTGGTCCATTTCCGAGTGCATACATGGAAAACATAGGCGCTAATACTCGGGTCGCACTGTAGCGGAATATTACTCGGCAGTAAATTTTGGGAAAACTTATTGCTTGATGAAGGCTGCCCTTTTCCTTTACAGGACGTTTGCAATCTTAGTTACCGTATTTGCAGTACAAGGTCAAGTGTTACTTCAGTGTCGAAACTAGTAAATGAGCATATATAGGGAAAGGTGGTCAAAAGTATGATTATATAAAGAATTTCTGAATATTTTCGTAACATTGATAATAATAATAATAAAGGCAAATAATCTCAGAGGGTTCTGAACACGGTCCCATACGAAATTTGTCCCGTTAAAATATATCGCGTTCTGCAATTTGCATTATCTAACAAATCAGCCATTTCCATTAATTAACAAGAAAGGTTAATAAGAAAATGTAACTACTCTAATGTCGTGCTACAAACATTGAATATTTTGTGACACTATAGAGGCCACCCCTATAAAAGTCGGTTCACCCGAGTCTGAAGTGAGCATTATCGCGCAATGGCAACCTGCAGCCACACGGCGTGTCCGATTTCGTGGATACTGTATGGTAGCCTACGCGTAGTAAACAGTCGTCTGTGTCAGTAATATGCAGGCAGCAATAACAAATACCGTCAATAATAGTCGATTTTGAGTTAAAAATATTAATTATGACGCAAACATAACATAAAGCTTGCTAATTTTCTCGGTGGTGGATGGCTTCAATGCTGTTTAATAATCATAATCAGCGATCTCGTAAATTAACAAAACAGCTGTTTGTGACATTACTAACATTTTTAACTCATAATCGACTATAATTGACGGTATTTGTTATTGCTGCCTGCATATTATTGACACTGACGACTGTTTACTATGCGTAGGCTACCATACAGTATCCACGAAATAGGACACGCCGTGTAGCTGCAGGTTGCCGTTGGGCGATAATGCTCACTTCAGACTCGGGTGAACCGACTTTTTTTATAGTAAGGTGACACGAAGCTCGTAGTCTACAGGGGATAATGGCATCACCGGTCAACAGGGAGGGGGTAGGGGGAGGTAGTTAGTGGTAGACAACTATTCAAGTATAAGTTAGTGATTTAACGTTATCGTGAAAGTAAATCCACTGATAATACGTGAAGGTACTGTGGCAATTTGTTAATCGAGACGTGATCTCAGTAAACGTAGTCTAGGCCAATGTTACCGTCTAAACAGGCAAGGGGGACGGTACGAGGATGAACAACCTTGAGTTATTCTCGTGAGCCGACCTACCAGGCAACTTTACCTGTGCACCTGTAAGGGCTGCTTTTCGAAACAGCTTTCATTATAAATTTTAGTCGTTACCCACGTCATTTGTTAGTCTGTCTCAATAAACCTTTTCAATTATTTTATTAAGTTATTCCTTGATGTGAATGTTTACCTTTTGATGGTATTAAAACGAAGCTGCAAATATTCGATGATTAACAGCAAAAAAATGATACACGGAACACTTTTAACAAGTGCATGCACTTATTGCCTCGCATGCACTAGGGCTCACCCCAGTGACTGTCCCCAATGACCGTCGCCTTTGGTTAATATTTTCCTACCTTTTGAAACTAATGTAATAGCGGAAGAGGATAATAGGACTGCAAGCAACCTTGTTTACCCTGACAGCCGATAGGTATTTTAGAATAAGCAATCGTAGGAACCGTACACTTTTCCTCCGTGAGAAGTGGTTGACAATCTTGAGGCAGCACTCTGTGACGCTGTTCCACATCTTGGCGGCTGTGCTGGAGGGCCGTGCTGCTGGATCAGTTAGGGGAGTAGGGCTGGAGGTGACAACGGGCTTTCTGGCGTGATGGCTTGAGGTAGAGATGACAGTGAGAGTAGTGGTGCTTGAAGTGGCAGCTGTACTCAAGGCGGCGGCAGCGATAGCAGTGGTGGCGAAGGTGGATGTGGTGGTGGTGGTGGTGGTGGATACTAGGCGTTGACGAGGCACCGTGGCGAGCTATTTGGCAGCCACACTGGGACACATTAACAGATCTTGGACACACTGTGGCGGTGTTCTGCTAATATTGGAAGTGGCGGAGCAGTCTGCGGCCAGAGGTGTGGAGGTGGTGCCAGTGGAGGGGCAGCGACACCACCACCACCCTGATGCTTGACGACGGCAGAGTGAAGGCAGAGGCGGCAGCAATGACGTGAGGAGGGCTGGTGCACCGTACAGCCCGACTGAGCGTGGCGGCGGGACTGACGGAGTGGTGGCGGTGCGGCGCGGCGGACCCTCACACACTCACCGCCATTTTTTATTGGCTGGGCCACCGCCATGGCCGCCGTGGGTGCCAGCAGCTCCCGCCGCTGTCTGCTCATCCTCCTGGCCACTCTCGTCCTGCTGTAGGCGACACCGCAGGGTCATGGGGAGGGTGACACCACCTTGTGTTCAGCGCGGGGCCCTCCGCACCCCCAACAGCACCTATCGCCCGGGACCCGCCGCGGCCACACGCACCTCCAGCTCAGCCGCTGCCAGACTACTGCCGCGCCGCGCCCCGCACACACACACACACACACTCATACACACACACTTGTCTCGCCAGCGCTACACTGACTAACCACCAAGTAATGTTAGCATACTAAAATAATGTTTTCTAAGGCGAAACGTGTCGTGAATCTAACAATCCTTAATTATCAGGTGATGTAATATGAATAAATGTGTGTGTGTGTGTGTGTGTGTGTGTGTGTGTGTGTGTGTGTGTGTGTGTGTGACAATAAATATATACGCCAACAAAGATCTAGATATTTATTTATCAGCATTTTTTTTTTTAGGTATGAAACTTTTTCCACACTAAATGTACTCAAATCTCCATACATGTTATAAGGACAATATATTCCTGGTATTGTCATAGCGATAAATTTCGAATAGCTGCTGGCTGTCCCCCCCTCGCCCACCCCCCCTTCCCCCGCCTCTCGCCGCCGCCGCCGCTGCCACCGCCGCCGCTGTCTGGCGTGTTCTGTCTGCGGGCTCCGGTGTCTAGACGGCCCGGACACCTGCCACACCGCCCCCTTCCACTCCCTCTCTCCCCGAGTCTCTCGCTCCCCTCCATCGACCCCCGCCTCATTCCTCCCCTGTGCTCACTCTTCACTATCCTGGTGGTATTTTGCATATCCATGCTTCCTTTCGTGTAACAGCGGTACAGTAGTCGGTCGGGAGTTTTGCCTTTGTAGCGGCACTAAAGGTACAGCTGGCAAGTGTGTATCGACGGACTTCCAACGTTAATGTAACAAAACTAGTCCTTGCATGAAGACACCAAGGCTGCGTGCGGCTCCTTGGTGGTGGCTGTATCGTTAATAATGGGTCTCTATGGAAACTTCCTCCAAACCACCACTACTTTCCCCAATGCTGTGTCACGCTCCTCATTGCCCTAGCAACACCAGCCTAGCCCCTCTACCTCCCCACGCCTCCCTAGTCCCGGTCCCTTCCCCCATAAAAACCCATAGCCATCCTACCCCATCCCTTCTCCCTCCCCCCCAGTCCCTTCCTGATGCACAAATCTCTCTCTCTCTCTCTCTCTCTCTCTCTCTCTCTCTCTCTCTCTCTCTCTCTCTCTCCTACGGTCGCTCCCTCCCTCAGCAACACAGCGCACGTGCCTTTGTGCACTGAGGACAGTACTGCTCTTAGACGTTCAAAGGGGCGACTACTACAGGAAAATGCCCTACATTCGGTTTTGTTTCTCTTGCGTCTATGCTTGATCTTTCTTCAACATGCCCTTTGTCCTTTCTAGTAGTATGTAGCTGCCGAACTTGGATAGTATATCAACTCAAACCTGCAGGAAGTTTCTCGTACAGAGAGAGGAATGACGCTGTGCTAGAAATCGTAAGTTGAATGACGACAATGACCAGTGACACTCAGCTGAGGCAATTGCAGCAAGGATAAGGTTGCACTGATTTCACTTAAGTTCTCAGAAACAGTATCGTAGCTCAGGCATCTTACTTAGTTTTATGTTTTATCAGGGGGCTGAAAGTATATGTAGTGCACAAAACATGTCGATTAAAAGAGGCAGAGAAAAAAATGTGTTTAGAGCGTCAAACGCACAACTACTTTTAAATCACACTCGATCAGATACCGTACTTGTTTTGTCGTCACGACTCACACGATAGATATGTTATTTTGCGCACTGGTTCCAGCGAGTATTTCCACCTAATCCAAGGGCCTCAACTATAACTCATTAGGCATAAAAAGCTAAATAATATCTGTAAAGATTATAAAAAAGAGCTCACTATTGTGTGCTTTCTGGTAGGGGATGGTTCAACATATGTAATGGGTATCCAACCAGTTCAGAAATTATCCACATTGCTCCAAATTACCTCCACTGGATGATTGACCATCACTACTCACAACGACCTTCACGTCTCAAAAAGGACCATCAAAACAATCCTCTCGTTGGACACGCCAGAAATCAGAGACGAACTCTCAAAGACTTTGTGAGGAACTAACATCATTTGGGGGACAGTATCAGTTTCACTTCATCCCTTTGTCGACTTTTTTTCTCTGACATACTGTCAGAACAGCAGTGACCTCGGGGTCAGCCCGCACGCTTCTATACCACCAGCGGCCTCCCGCTCTCCCTGAGGCGCCAAGTCAACTCACGTGGGGGAACGACAGGAACGCGTCACCACTCAGTGTTACGGGGAGGAAATAACGGAGTTTTCGTAACTCGACATAGTCATTAAACGTAGTACAATT
>NC_066535.1:16545913-16548413 GCF_024679095.1 Eriocheir sinensis | reverse complement strand
CCACAGCATGACCACACGGGCCTAACAGGGTAACGGACACTTCACCGAGAGGCAGACGACAACCATTTATCATTTCACCAGCTCCCTCTCCCCTCCAACTGCCCCAGGTGGCCCGGCCTCGCCACTCACCTGTGCCGCCGGGCCAGCAGCCTAGTCTCGGGCAGCTCACCTACGGGCTCTACTGAGTGGAACATTAACAACACTAACTCTTGGTGTCTATAAATGAACAAGAGTCAGTCACTTGCCTTTCTTACTCGTCGGAGTCGATGTCGCAGCTCCTGCAGGTGACCCATTTTCGCACACACCTTGTGGCGCACCTGTCGCAACCGGTAAATCACATATAACACTTTCCTCCAAATTATTTTTGTCCCTTGGCATGTCTCCGCCAGTCTGGAAATCAGGCCCCGCGGAGCCTGGCTCGTTTCTGTTTCCTTGGAGTGAGAGGCACAGGGGAAGCAGCAGCAGCAGCAGCAGGAACAGGTTTTTACGCCACGGCTGGTGCTGGGGGAGTGAGGGGAGGGGTCAGCACTTTTGACAGAGCAGGGAAAACTGCATCACGACGGATTTTTCATTGCTACAATATATATATATATATATATATATATATATATATATATATATATATATATATATATATATATATATATATATATATATGAACATTTTTCACTATCTTTCTTCAATATTCCACGTAGACGATGACGTGAGGCGTGAGCGAAAAGGTAGCGGCTGGTGATCTTCACTGGCACGACAGTTCCCTGCGGCACTAGTTAGACAAGAATGTCACCTTGACGATCCGTGAGCATGAGCAAATTTTTTTGTTTTTTTTTGTTTATCTACAATATTTCCTTTCAAACCACTTTCAACACCTCATTTTTAATTAAAAACACTGTTCACATAATGCCAATAATTGACATAATTTACTTTCATTCCTCTCAAAGACTGTTCCAGTGTGACGTCACTAACAGATCCCTCCTTGAAGCAAACAAACAGAAGACAACGTCGATATTCAAGGCAGGACCAGTGAAGCAATAATATATAAACAATCGTACTCAGACTCGCACCTAAACGGATGTCCCCGACTTCGCCAACAGTTACAGCACAAGAGAAAGTGCGACCACGTACCCAGCGAGGGCTCTCAGAAGTTATAAGTGAGCATGACTGAGCGCCACACAGCAGTGGCAGCACTGCTCCGGGACACGACGCAACTCCTCTCCAGACACTACTCAGCACTGCGTATCAGTTTATGTCTGGCGAGCCTTGTCCAGTCAGCGTCTGTCCGACCCACACCCCTTATCCTTACCACCCAAACACACACACACACACACACACACACACACATTTTCTCTCTCCCTCTCTCTCTGCGCAAACGTAAGCACCCATGTGCATGCATGCATGCTCAAGTGTGTGTGTGTGTGTGTGTGTGTGTGTGTGTGTGTGTGTGTGTGTGTGTGTGTGTGTGTGTGTGTGTGTCACATTTTCCAGTAAGGGTGTCACAACCTCATTCTTATAGTAAGCAATGTAGTACATCAATAAGTTTGGGATTCAAGAGTAAAATGATCTATAGACTGAACTCACAGCAAAACATATACGTTTCATGACCGACGACAACCAAGTAACCGTCGCCAGTAAAGCAGCGGGATAAGCAGCTGCACAGATATTCAATGGGTGAAGGGTGCAGACTGCATGGCAGACCGTGTGCAGGCGGGCACATTATTATACAATGCAGGAGCCCACATGACGTCGTGCTCGCAGGCGGTGGTCCTCACACTGCTCACCAACCCCCGACGGTCCACCTCATACAGATTGTCTAAAAATTCCTGGCTACAAAGTCATATATGTACCAGAGTCATCGTTAGCACTCTGAACATGCTGCCACAACCACCTACAGAGGCTGACTCATTCAGGACGCATGACCCACCGAGATCACTTATGTAGGGACAAAAGATTAGACTGAGCGCATGTCAAGGATTTGTCTCACATATCTTACTTCCTAATACTGACTAGACTGAAAACCCTGATATGACATTTTAAGTCTGATAAGACCGGATGAGAGTCATTTCTCGCTGTAACCGTAAGCCAGGTCGTTTTTTTGCAGTTTATCATCTATAGGACAAATGCAGTTGCTGAAAATGACGCTAAAAACTAAACTGACAAACAGTATCTAGAAAGGTGAGAACTGGAAGGGAGGGGGGCCGATTCAAGCCATCTACCACGTAACATGTCAATCAATATATCAAATGTGTGATATCAATGTACGGTGCTTAAAAAAAAAAAAAAAAAAAAAAAAAAAGTAATCATCACTCAGACAGGAGCGGCTTCGAGAAACGTTCAGATGGATGAATGATTTCACTAGCACTAGCTTGTAATTGTTCTGCGACGCAAAGCTGCTCGCCCATCCGACGCATGAAAAGCTGACCATAACACCGCCGCCCTCACCTCACCACAATTGTCGGAAACAGTGACTGGTCTAAAGCATGCAGACAGAGAGAGGGAGGAG
>NC_066535.1:16518413-16540913 GCF_024679095.1 Eriocheir sinensis | reverse complement strand
CTCAACTCAGAGACACGCTGCATCGGGCAGGCTACACTCGCTCCAGCCGTACTAGAGGCCCCTGAGCACGGGGCCCTGGTCTTATTTTCAGCCCAAGTAGATCC
Organism: Eriocheir sinensis; assembly: GCF_024679095.1. Taxonomy (NCBI): domain Eukaryota; kingdom Metazoa; phylum Arthropoda; class Malacostraca; order Decapoda; family Varunidae; genus Eriocheir; species Eriocheir sinensis. The sequence continues at coordinate 16,540,809 of NC_066535.1, read as the reverse complement.
TGAACGCCCAGGTCCAGTGATGAAACGCGTAGCTTCATGCATGGCCTTCTACTCTCCGTGGTGGCCCGCCAGCCACTGTCCGCCGAGCGCCGCCTTCCCTGGGTTATATAGACCTGGGGCATAAATAGCCTAATTGGTTACCCTCTCCCGCTGCACTTGGGAGCAGCCTGCACGTGTAGGCAACCAGTGCTGCATGCGGCGGCTGCATAATGCTGAAGGCTAGACTCAGCCACGTCACCCTCTACGAGTCTACATGAATAAGCTGCGTTAGTCACATGGTGCAGACGGCTGTTGCACAACATTGCTGAAAACCCAACACCCGGCGGAGATGGCGAGCGGCGGGGTGAAAAGTGCAGGCAATCGCCCTCGCTGCACCGTTCCCGGCCCCACCCCTCACGCCCTTACGTTGCTGCCCATCCGGTGATAGCAATTTATCACCAAAAGACCCGCCCGACGCTTGAGTGGCACCTTAGATGCTAAGTAAACATGTCTCTGTCTCGTGTGCGTGCCTCCTTGGATGGTGGCGATGGTGGCGGTGGCGGCGGTGTTGCTGCTGTTGCTGCCGCCAACTCACAGCAGCTTATGATTATGTGCTTGTTTATATTTATTTTTTTCTGCAATAGTGACGAATTTTGCCATGATAATTTAACCCAATCTAGAACTACCCGTTATCTCGCATCATGGCCAATAATGGATTCTGCCATTGAAACACACACACACACACACACACACACACACACACACACACACACACCTGCTGACGGGTGCTCTATTTTTGTATTATTATTATTACTATGGCACTATTTCTTCTTGAGGTCTGATGCTCTGTCTCTAGTCTGAGGCGCGCGCTAGAGAGAGAGAGAGAGAGAGAGAGAGAGAGAGAGAGAGAGAGAGAGAGAGAGAGAGCGAGAGAACATTATATGAAAGCAAAACGTGTGATTCGAAAGCTTGAGGTACGGACTTCAAGATTGTAGTGTCAAAGTAATAATAATAATAATAATAATAATAATAATAATAATAATAATAATAATAATAATAATAATAATAATAATAATAATACATAAATCTAGCTCCGGTCGGCAGCTGTGAAACAAACTGTCCGCTGCTTCCATTGACATTTGCATATGATCGTGCTATTGTATTTTTGTTTTTATTTTGGGAGACGAATAAACTCTGTAAAACAGCGAAATCATGTTGTAATTCATTGAAATGTGCGAATAGAGGTGGCATAGCTAAATGACAATCTATGGAAACTCTTAAATCTCGTTAGTCTCACAGAGCCATTAATGTATCTCATCCCAAAGCTTTAGAGTACATACCTCACGATAAATATTGCCCCCCCCCCAAAAAAAAAAAAAAAAAAAAATCTAGAACTGGAGGGCAATGTTTCGGGAGCCTTGATCACTCCGCAGTGATTATTCAACAAAATGCTGCACCGTTTGACTTGGTGTAGTGATACTGGATGAGTAGCTAAGGAGATTGACTATATCTTCATAACTATTCACTGGAGCATCTTATAGATCTGGAGAGTTTTCCGGATTGCAGAGTTCTTTGCAAATCATTATTGGATTGTTGTCTTTACGTTCAGCTTTCATGTCAGGTCAAGAAGAATCTCAAGATGTAACCATACAGAGTTTCATCTTGAGAAACTGAAAAAATTTGTTTGTGCTCATGAGTATGCAGCAACAGTTTCAAATCTGTAAAATTTGTTCGGCACACTTGATGACCCTGTAGATCAGTGAGATACTTTCAAAAACTCTCCGACTCGCAAAGAAATGCACTGGAGAATGATTGAGGTCAGGAGGGAGACGGAGAATATTGAGAAGAGTCGCACTGCCAGGCTTCCTGGGAATCAGTATCTGTCGTGTAGAACAAAAAATCTCCTGAGAAACTTTAATTTAAGCAGCTCTACACGGCGAACCCTTCCAAACGCTGGGTAACAAATAGTGGATACTGATCCACCCACAAACGAAACACCACCCTCTCTTGAAGAGTTCAAAGAGGCTTTGTCCAAGTGAGGGGTGAAAAGGCAGCTGGTGTTTGTAACCTATGAGCGGAGCTGCTCAAAGCTGAAGGTGCGGCCATGATCTCTGGGTTGCATGAAGTCTTGACTACCGTATGGCAATCTGGTACCATTCTTCCTGATTAGAAGAGGGGCTGGTTATCCCTATATGGAAAGGGAAAGTTAACCGTCAGGACAATAACAATTACCACGGTATTCACTGCTCAATATGTCAGGGGGAGGCCTGGAGCTAATGTAGAGGAATCATGATACTACGATTGACATTTAGACTAGTGTGCCAGTCAAGGTATTTGCCCACCTATGGCTCATGCGAATTCGCTGCCAACTGCAGAGACCTTAGCTGCCCGGGCTCACTCCTGGTAAATCGACAACGCACGGCATCCAAGTGCTTGGCATAATAGTGGGGTACCGAGGAAAGTTCTGAAGGGGATCTTTGCAGCATATTTCAGTCTAACAAATAAGTTTGATTTAATAACTCGTGAGGCACTATAAGATCTACTGCAATGATTGTTGGTCTCTAAAATGGCATGTATTCTGGGAGTGTAAGTGCTGTGAAGCATGTCCGTTGGGGAGGGGGTGGGTTTCGAGTCTCCTCTGAACACACGAGTGAGGCTGGGCTGCATCCTTGTCCCACCAATTTTCATCACCTAACTGGACATGTTATTAGGCCGAGTGGTCAAAGTCACTGTCGAACTTCTAATGGCAATACCAGGGTTACCAGTCTATAATTTTCCAAAGGTGAAGTAACCCTGGCCGAGTCGCTTGAGACTGGTGATGGATCTCGAGACATTGCACGAGGAGGTGAATCCATTGGGACTTCTTGTCTCCAAGGACCAGACCAAGGTACAGATAATCGGAGGCTGAGTGGATGAAACAAGACAGTCTGCTCATGAGTGTGGCGAGGACAAAGAAATCTTGGAAACTTTCACATACCTTGGTGGCATAGTATAGAACAACCGCGGGTAACCCTAAGAAGTCTTAAATATATATATATATATATATATATATATATATATATATATATATATATATATATATATATATATATATATATATATATATATATATGTGTGTGTGTGTGTGTGTGTGTGTGTGTCTTTCCCGTAATTTTTGGTGTAGGTCTATCACCAGGGTCCAGGCAGCGGACAGCAGCACTGCTACGCAGCAGCCGCCACACGCGTCCCCACACTTCCGGGAATTTAGATGGTAAATTTGTGCGGCTTGAGCACGCGCGGGTAGGACACGACCACCGAGGACCCGACTACTGAGTCATGCAACAGAAGTGAACCCTGATCTGCATCAATGATTCAGGCCCCCCTCGTCCCTCGCCCTACTCTGCCCCTGCCCCTGCCCTGCCCAGGCCCAGGCCCCAACCCTCTTCTACCTTCTGCCAACCTGCCACCGGCTGGTCAACCACACCACACCAGATGATCCCCCTGACCCCTGTATGCGTACACACACACACACACACACACACACACACACACACACACAATCAAAATTGTTCGATCAACTCTGCTCATTGTTGTAAGCATTCCTTTGTCATTCTGCACTGCAGTTTTGATCTAACAAATTATCCGAAGCTAATAATAATAATACACTCAACAAGCCGCGTGAAAAATAATAATTACAATTTCACTGCGCTATTTCGGAGAAAAAAAATGTACTTCGTAAAACTCCACCCTATTCCATCCTCTCCCACAGCCAGTCATTGAGGCCACATCTCTATTCACCTTGATAGCAGCAGCAACAGCCACTCGAGCCTAAAGGCCCGTCCACGGCACCGCCACGAAGCCGCACCATAAACACGTTGACAGTGACGGGCTGTCCCCTTCTCTATCCGTTCGTCCCGACATAGGATAATCCGTCTTGCGATAGGCTTGGCAGTAACAGACTCGTGGACAAAGCCGCTACCCAGTCAGCAATAGTCAGCCGTCTTTCTTCCCCGATTTGCCCTGTCCCTCTGGTCCTTCCAGTTCTCCCTTACGCCCCTTTCCCCCCATCTCCCTACTACCCCTCTACACCACGTCACCCCTTCTACATGGGTCGGCAGCAGCGACCACCGCGTCATACACAGCGGGCCGTTGAGGTCTGGGCAAAAACTACTGGCGGGCATTGTGCGGCCCTCACTATAGCCACCCCCGGAGCCGTTGTCACCACACTGCCACCCTAAGTATCTAGGGCTTTCACACCTTTATAAAGTACTCCAATAGGGGCGATAATAGTGGTCGTGTCGAGGAGCTCCCGTGACGCCTTGTTTGTACATCTTTGGATAAACCTCCCCACGACGGCGCCTCTCCCAGACAGATGGATGGACGGACAGCGGTTGTTGTGGGTCTACTGGACACTTGGCATCTGTATCCCCCGGTCTCTCTTTACCTGTGTTGGGTAACTGTACCCAAAAGGTAAGCTGCACCATACATATAATTATTACATCAGTTAGTAATCATCATCATCATCATCGTTTAACGTCCATTTATTCCCTATGGTGGGATTGGACGGGATATGAGCCTCCTCCATTGTTGCCGGTCCATAGCCATTTCTTCCGTGATGTTCAGCCTCCTCAAATACTGGAACTTTTTAAGAGATGTTCTAAAATCAGGAAAAATTCCTTTCATCAGGAGAATAACTCAACGGTTTTCATCCCAGATGGATAAATGGCAGGCTGCTATGTTTGGCGAGCAATTAATATTTTATATTCAAAGCTTTTCTGATACCTCAATTTTTCTCTCGGAGGCATAAGATGGGGTGAGGGAAGTACAAAGTATGTGAAAGTAACAGTTTATGCTCGCTACCTTTGTCACCAGAGAAATATATCCTCGGAAATAAGATTCTCCCCGTTTCGTAGATGCAAAACTCCCGGACTGACAAAAAAGGCGTATGGTGAATAAAGGACAAATAGTGAATACATTAAGGTTCTACGTCGACACATTTAAGTGAACCGGGAACTGATTATTAGTCAAACAGAGAATGTCGAGGTGGAATGTCAAATATCATACAGCCGAGTGGAAGACGACTATAAGGAGAGGCAAGACAGGCAGTACATGAGGAAGGAGGCTGCAGCTGTAAGGGGATGCGGCACACACTCGCCAGGGAGAGTGAAGCGGAGGGAGTGGCTACTGGTGCCATGGCGGTGAGGTCGTCTGGTACACGCGGCCAAACTCTTTCTCTAATATGCTGATGCTGATGCTCGTGGCCCGAGGGCGGTGGCGAAATTCGTGAAAGTGTTCCTCCGTGCCTCGCAGGATAAACCCAAAGGCGTGCTCTTTTCTATCATGCTGAGAAGAGTACCTCACAGCAACCACTCCCCTGATTGGTCCCGAGTAATAGCGGCGATGGTTCTGATTGGACAGCGGCTCCCCTCTTTACTCTCATAATGATTAGAGCAAAGGCCTGCCGCGCTGACCAATGGACCTACGCCGCCACAGCCAGACTTGCCAGACCTGTAGACCCTCCGCGCAAACAACCTCGACATATATGGGATTTATACCATGTTGTGACCGGGGCAGGGACTCTGAGTGCAATGATGTGGTACAATGCATAAGATCGACAGTCGTCATCGTCACGTTAGGATATTTGCGGGAAAAATTCCTGCGTAATGCTGAGGCTGTACCGTTGAGGTCGTGTGGCAACACTGCACGAGGGGCCTCTTGTTGCATTTTTTTTCTTCTGTTGTTGCTGATGCCGACGATGCTGCATTGAGGGACTGGTTGGACAGGGGAAGCAAAGCCCTGGTGGTGACCATCTCTCTCTCTCTCTCTCTCTCTCTCTCTCTCTCTCTCTCTCTCTCTCTCTCTCTCTCTCTCTCTCGTTCATTTTCTCTATTTGTGGATCAACAGACCATATAAATATCACTTTCCTTGAATTCATTGCAGATTCATGTGCAGAACGTACGCAGACCACATATACAAAACACTGGTGAGGCAGAATCCAAACACGTAGGTATGCTTGATGCTGAGCGCCTCCATCAGCAAAGGACCGAAAATGAACACTGCCACTGACGTGTCTACTGCCGGCCGGTTTGATCCACCTCTGCCTCTACTTTCACCCCTCACACAAGCCCTTGCTGCCTCAAACACCTATAGGCACTCTTTTTTTTCCTTGTTGACCTCAACTCTCTCTCTCTCTCTCTCTCTCTCTCTCTCTCTCTCTCTCTCTCTCTCTCTCTCTCTCTCTCTCTCTCTCTCTCTCTCACACACACACACACACACACACACAGGCGCGCGCGCCGCGGAGTGAAGACAGTTATGCTTGATAGCGACACCGAAGCAGAGGGGCTGCAGGGCGGAGGGGCGTCCGCTGAACTGCCAGGTGTGGGCCACGCAGGGCCGGGTGTGTAGTGGGTAACAACCAGGTGTGAGCGAGGCAACACGTGGAGGGGGCATGCCAAAGGGGGCTGGTGGTCGTGGTTCGCGGAAGACGACAAGTTTGGGATAGAAAAAGTTGAAGGTTAGGGGGAAGGATGACAAGAGAAATACGAAATAGGATGTTGAATGAAATGACTGAATGAATTCAATGAAAGAGGAAAAAAGACAAGGACACACACACACACACACACACACACACACACACACACACACACACACACACACACACACACACACACACACACAAAGGCAGGTTAGCAACGGGGGAAAATCTGACTTGAGTCCTTGGTCGTAGGTTTAGTGGGTCACCTGGGCTAGTGAGCGAAAATCAGACCAATAAAAGGCTATAAATGGTTCTTCTATTGTAGTGGAGGATCATTACCTGGGCAGAGGGAGTCAAAAGGAGAGGGCGAGTTGGCAAGGGAGGAGATTCAGTAAAGGGGAGAGCCAGTTTTCCCTCTCTCATTCCTAAGCTTTTTTCCACCCCTCGCCCCCCCCTCCCCCCTCAGCAAGCGTCCTTCGTGGTGTTGTCCATTATCTGTTTTCTCGGCTGTGGCTCGGCGTCGCAAGCCTGTTTTCACTTCTGTTTTTCCCTCTTTTCCTTTTCTTTCTCACCGTATACAATATAGCTTCATTTCCTACTGCCTCTCTCCATTCCTCTTCCTTTCCGTTCTTTCTTCCAGTTCCCAAGTCCCCTTCCGCTCCCATTTCTTCTCTCTCTTCAAGCATAACGCAGCAAGGTTTACGAAAGTGTCAAAGGAGACAAATCTAAATACTTTCTAAATTAATATAATGTAATCCCAGAAGACAAAGTTTCCCAAGCAGAAGTAAATCTTGCAACTCCTCATCAATAAAGTCGACCACTGAACTAGCTTTGCGTGCCTTCGATCACCGATAATATATTCTTTTTAATTTAGCTTTACTACACTATTAATACATTTAATGACGAGAACGAAGTGGCTAATAACATGTGATTAACCATAATTATTAACACGTCAGAGGCAACGTACAGGCGGAGGGGAAGAGTGGTGGTGCAGGAGGGCGCTGAGTGTGAGGGAGGCGGGAGGCGAAGAGAGAACTTGGTTGTGATGGACGGACAAGGGAAGGAAGCGGAGAAATGGCGGACTCACAATCTGACACTCTCCTGTTTCCTGTTTAGGGACGTAAGTCAATCGATTCGTTGAGGTGATTGGTAGGAGAGCAGAATGTCGGCTGTTTGTGACCGGGCGATGAAAGGGGAGGTATTAACAATCCATAACCTACTCTGTGCCTCACCTAAGAGACTGCGGCTGGGTTGGCGAAAAGAATGATGAAATTTAGAGTATGGTGGGTGACAGGGGAGGTATAAGACGGACACGCATGCAGGCAACACCTCACCAGTGAGATTATGAAGGATACAAACAATTATAGTGCCGGTTATCCTTTGACGAACAAAAATTGTCACCACCCAGTCCCAAAGACACATTAACTTCTAATACACACGATTGTATTAACCCAACCCTTTGGCAATAATGAATCTGAACAAGTGTAAATTAAACACACACACACACACACACACACACACACACACACACACACACACACACACACACACACACATGAACGCTAACTCTCTGCCATTAGGTCCGCCTTCACTCCCTATACGTTTCCTACATTACAATTTATGTCCGGTATTAGTCAAGGAGGGCTCTTGTTATCGAAGTACTTCTCTCCTCCTCCTCCTACTCCTCCACTTGGCTTCCATAGCTAAAAAAAAGTTTACATGGAATAGGTGTGAAATTATTATTATTATTATTATTATTATTATTATTATTATTATTATTATTATTGAGGGTGGACAGACGACTAGAGGCTGGAAAGAAAGAGCCGATTGAAGGTGGAAATGTGTAAAGACGGTAAAGGGGAGTTAATGAAGGCATATTTGTAGTGTTGGTAGGCTGAAGGTGTTGTAAGGGGCGCGGGAGAGGGGGGGGGGTAAGGGTCAGCTTGTAGGGAAGGATAAAATGTAGTGGAGGATCAACAAACGGCCAGGAATGCAGCGGCGGATTGACAAACAACAGGACGCAGGATGGAAGGAAGGCGCGGAAAGAATCAAGTTATCGGGGAATTCGGAAGAAAGGATCGTAAGGGGTTATCGAAAATAATAAGAAAAAAAAGAGGGGAAAAAATCGAGGAGAGGGTATGGAACAAGGAGGAAGGAGAAGAATGGCTGGAAGGAGGCGGCTTTGAGGGTCCTGTGTAAAAGACCTGTCGATGGTGGGTTGATGACCTGTCCCTCCCTAAAGAAGCTTTCACTCGTGGCGTAAAAATGCAGAGGAACAGATTCCATCCTGCTACGCGCAGCAGTGAGCACCCCGTGTCATGGGCGTCGCCAGGGACACCGTTCAGCGAGCGGCCTTGCATTCCGAGGTGGCGTTTTTTTTACAGAGCAGCAGAAGCAGCAGTGTTTACTACCGGGCATCACACACACTTCGCTGAACCACATCTGGGTCACACCTGCCTCCCAGATCTTGGAATAGCCTTCCTTGCCACCCTAAGCAAGTCTCCATCCCCGCCGTAGTGGCTCTCAAATATCAACAATCATGATACCCATGCTCGCACCCATTACGAATTTTCCTTCCTTGGCAGCGTCAAGCTCACACAGCAACCACTCTGTCATCCCAAATCCCAAGTGACATGCGAAGCGACACAAGGGCGAGCCTCGAGTGCCCCTACGGACTGTCCAATAAGCCTCGAGGACGCCAGCTGCTGGCCCCCGCACTCCTCCCAGAGTCCTCCCGTTTGCGGCTCGAGGCAGCGTGTGGCGAAATGCATCATTGAGAGGAGCCCTTTCGGAGAAACGCCATTCTGGACCCTCCCCTATTCATCTCCCATTCTCTGTCCTGCCCTTATCCCATTCCCCGCTTCGTCCTCTTCGTCTTTCTTACTTCAGGCAGGTTTCCATGAATCACCGGTTTACCTCATAGCTCCGACATTGTTCTCGCTCTGCAGGTCATCTTCTGACATCAAGTTTACTCTTTTTTTCAAGTCTTTTTTAGAACCTCCTCCAGAGTAGGCTTAACCAGCGTTTCGAGGAACGTGTGTTGCAACTCTAAGGGTGAAGTGCTTCAGACGTAGCCTCGCGCACGCCTCACCAGACCCCGCCACTATAATAACCAGCCCCTTAGGCCTGCCCTGTGCGGCGCCGCTGGGGGGAGGGAATGCAGGGGAGGAGAGGCGAAGCGAAGCTGGGGAGAGTATAACAAGATAAGGAGGACGTGTGTGTGTGTGTGTGTGTGTGTGTGTGTGTGTGAGAGAGAGAGAGAGAGAGAGAGAGAGAGAGAGAGAGAGAGAGAGAGAGAGAGAGAGAGAGAGAGAGATGGGTGGGGAGAGCAGGCAGGCTATATGACAGACCTGAGAAATGAAGAGAAAAGGGAGAAGAGAGGAAAAGAGAAGAGGGAGGGGATGCTGAAGATTTATGTGTGCCTGTATTATGTATTAATGTTTCCCATTTTTCATCTCCATTGAGTGCACGGCGAGAGAAAAATGTAGAGGGGAGCAGAGGAAGCCAGGAGGGAGGGAGGGAGGCAACGTAAGCAGCGTGAGGGAAGGGGGCGAGGGGGCTGAGGAAGGAAGGCAGAGCAGGGGGTAGAGGGCTTGGCAGGGGAAGAAGGGGAGAGGGCAGGGAGATGGGCGGCGATGGTAGGAGGTGACTGGCCAGACAAAGGAGGCAGAAGGTGGAGGAGTAATCGGGGGACTTTAGGAGGCGGCGAACTGAAGGAGATACAGTGTGTGTGTGTGTGTGTGTGTGTGTGTGTGTGTGTGTGTGTGTGTGAATAGGAGTAAATAGAAGAAAAGTGAAAAAGCAGCGAATAACACATAATTGAAGTGCTCTTGGCTTCCTCTTCATCTGCAACACATTCTCATGAACAATATTTTTCCTTACTCACATACTCCTTCCCTTCATCTCCTTTACTCTCTCTCTCTCTCTCTCTCTCTCTCTCTCTCTCTCTCTCTCTCTCTCTCTCTCTCTCTCTGTGTGTGTGTGTGTGTGTGTGTGTGTGTGTGTGTGTGTGTGTGTGTGTGTGTGTGTGTAGGGTTGGGGTTGCACGTGTACGCACGAGTTCGTCTTTTCCACAAATTCATGAAATCGTGCGGAAGGAACTATAAATATATATATTTTTTTTTATTTCTTCAATGCCATATTATCTATGCTACTGCTGCTGCGGCTTTTACTCCTCCCACCATTGTTGCTACCACCACCACCACCACCACTACTACTACTACTACCAATTATATAAATGGTAATATTTTTTTTTCAATAACACTATCAAATAATTGCAGAGCATTCTCCGGAATGTCATTCTCCCCGAAGGTTAATCAAGAGCAAGATAAGAACTGTCTGATAATCGCTCCCTCGACCCCGACCTCCCGACCCCCCGAGCCGCCACGTGCAGCAGCGGCTGAGCGTCTGACAAGGTGCACAATGTAAAGGAGAACGCATGGCACACTCAGGCACGACGATGAGACTCGCCATGAAAAGTGGGCGGGTGCCACTATGTAAGGTGAGGGCGTGAGGGGCGGGGGGTGGGGGCGGTGCCAGGTGGAGGGGGGAGCAAACGCGTGGCACCTGGAGAGGATCGTGCAGGGGGCGGCGAGGCACTAGCTCGGGGAGGCCAAATATATGCCGGGGCGTCGGCTCGCCTAGACCTCCCTTCCTCACCCCCCTCGGGGCGCGGAGAGGCTGGTGGCCAGGTGTGGCGGAAACTCGATGCCCTGTATACTAATTGCTCCCTTTACTGCTGCTACTACTACTACTACTACTACTACTACTACTACTACTACCAACACTACTATTACTACTACCACTACTACTCTACTACCAATACTACTATTACTACTACTACCAATACTACTACTACTACTACTACTACTACCAATACTACTATAACTACTACCACTACTACTACCAATACTACTATTACTACTACTACTACTACTACTACTACTACTACTACTACTACTACTACTACTACTACTACTACTACTACTACTACTACTTTTGCTACTACTACCAATACTACTACTATTAATACTAATACCACCACCACTATCATTACTACTACTACTACTATTACTACTACTACTATTGTTAATACTACTATTGGTAAAGTCGATATTATTAGTTATTATTATATTTTTTAATGAGTGAGACGTTAGGAGTGAAGGCAATATCAGCTGTTGTTAGCTGTGGTTGTCGTGGTGGAGGAGGCGGTGGTGGTGTAGCAGCAGGAAGCGGCGGTGATGGCAGCAGTTCATAATCAGACTTGTCACTTTCGTTTTTTTATATACATTTTTTCACTCCTCCGCCAGCCAGCCCGTCGATCACTTCTCGTGCCTCTCTGCCTTGATCTTTAACTTGCGTGGGGAAACCGCAGAAAAGTGGCGGCGTACGACCCTTACAACTCTTTTGAGGCCAAATGAATTCACACGCATCGATCAGAGGCTTGGGAAGTTTTTAGTAAAGTCGAAAAAATAGGCGCATTTCCAAGGGCCATAACTGTAAATCGTTGGAATGATCTTCGGAGTCTGCGTAAAAAAGAACGACATACTTGTTCAATCAGTTTTACAGCACAAACACGAGGATGACAGACGTATTCAATCTGGTACAACACGGCGCAACGGGACTGGACCGAGGTGAATAGGGCATAAAACTTGTCTCTAGGCGGCATTCTCCCTTATCATACGTCTGTTATTTCGTCTCCAGAGAAAGCGGGCACGTCCCCCAAGCGGTCAGCCTCCCCGTCCACAGCACCTCAAGTTTGGTCAGGTCAAGGCGGCGTCCGCGGGAGGAAGCAAGAAAACTTCAGGCCACCATAAATCCTATTATCATCGAGGCCAAAAATTACAGTTATTTTTCTCGGGAAACTTCAAAAGAGCCGCAAAACGATTTAGAAATGTCTGATGTTGGCCTGGGAGTAAGATGACTCATACCATTTACTCGTCAAAATATACGGACATTCAGGAAAGCCTTATGAGAAATATGAACACAGTATTCTTATCTTTGGTGGAGCCCCTCGTTCTCTTATCTAATATGCTAGCTTCCGTATTCAGCGAAAAGAAGGAAAATTCTGAAACGGGAGACGTCCACTCGGCTAAAATAGTAAGTTCCTCGCCCATTGTGATGACATACTACAATTCTTTGCGAGATCTGGAGTCGGAAAATTCTAAATCAACGCAACTATTTGACTTCTATCTAAAACTCACACAGAATAAATTTCGCGGGGTAAAGTTGAAATATGGAGCAAAATACCCCATCCCCCACCCCACGTTACGTATTCCGCACGACTCTGAGGTCACGACGAGGAACGACACCCGACCAACGCCAGCAAACGGAAGAGAAGTCACCTCGCCGCTGCTGGTCATGACGAGGGCCCGAACCAAGGTCACAAGAACCGGATTCGAAGCAGGTGCTGGAGCAGTCGCGAGCAGCAGAAGTAAACTGTTGAGTCTAGTCTGGCTCACCCTCCCCCGGACGAACCCCATTCCCCCACTGCCCTCCTCAGCCCTTACTACACACACACACACACACACACACACACACACACACACACACGCATTACTCTTCCCACTCCTTCCTCAGAACACACACACACACACACACACACATTACCCTTCCCACTCCTTCCTCAGAACACACACACACACACACACACACACACTTTCAATAACGACATTTAAGGCAGTAAAGGTATTAGGAGACGTGAACAGGGAGGATCTGATTGGAGGCAATGGAAGAACAAGAGGTCGAGAGCAAATTAAAGAAGACAAGAAGCGATATACACAAAAAAAAAAAAAAGTTTCCCGTGTATAGGTACTTTTGCTTGTAATTAATTGGATGGGGGGAGGGGGAGCAGGCATGGAGCATCCACGATTTGACCACGATTTGACAACTAAACTGGATGCAAATATACTAAGCGACGTAAACACGAGACTATCTAAATAATCCTGTATTCTACAACTACGTGAATACAACGTAAATACAACTAGGCACAACAACACACACCGCCTCCGTCCTCCGTCCTCCGCCGTCGTCGCTGTAACACCACTACATCGAATTTTCACAACGCACAGGTGAAAAGTTTTGGAACGCTGTAATTAGTTCTGATCCACAGGAAGCCCCAGGGACTCGGGCAGCACGACTCCGGGTCATTTGAATAATTCCATGAACGCTCCCGCTCCCGCACGTTTCTCTCCGCCTAAGTAAGGGAAGGAGAGTGTAATGGAACCCTTGGGGAGGAGGCAGACGAGGTAGACGAGGAAATGAAAAGAGGACCCAAGAGATAGAGGAAAGAAAGTGGAGGAAATGAGGCAAGCAGCAAAGAAAGAAAGGAGGATAAGGAGGGAGAGGTAAGAGGGAAGGGTTGTGGAGACACCGAAGGCAGAGGTCATGGGAGATAGTGGCTGGCGGAGGCGGTGCAGAGGAAGGAATGAAGCAAGGACGGCGGAAGAGGAGAGATGGAAGGAAAGACGTGCCGAAAGACGTGCCATGGTGCTTTTCTTGAACGAAAGAAAAAAATAATTCTCTCTCTCTCTCTCTCTCTCTCTCTCTCTCTCTCTCGGCAAGGTCCTTGGGGTTGTCTGAGCCATGGGTGACGTCATAGTCTGGCGTTGCATCATCACCAGAGTTGCCGCACGCCGCCGCCCACCCTGACACTTCCTCCATAAAAAAGTGGCGGATGAACTTTGATTTAATTCTCTCGCAAGCAAATTGAATACTTTAAACTCGGATAGATTAACTTCATCAACATGCCAGCAGTGACAATCAGCAGGTTGTTTTGGGTGCGAGGAAGCTGCAATCTCGGCGGAGGGGTGGCGGAGGCGGCGGCGGTGGTGGCGGCAACAGCGCTGCGACGGTGGCCCCGGAAAATAACAAGCCGGTGGGAAGACTAACTGTGTTATGAGGAGGAGAACGCCGCAGCAGCTTTAAATATAATCGATACCCCTAACCTGCCGTGATCTATGCCACTGTCTCCTGCGGCTCACACACAATAAAGTTTTTTAAGCAAGGGAGCTGCGGCAGAACGCCTCTCCTCCCCGCCAATCCCTCAGCCCCTTTCAGGTGGGCTACAGGGACTCTTGGCAATCCTCCGTCTTCCCCACAACACCCAGCTGCTGCTGCTGCTTTTACTTCCCTCCGTTCTTTCTCTTTACTATTTTTCATGCTAAACCTTTCGTATATTTACTGATTATGTATTCGAGTCACATTTCTTTATTTCACTCAAGTGCACCATTGCAATGGTACTTCCCTTTTTTTTCTAACTTGGTTAGGAAACCTTTTCTTTATAGATCGGTTGCTCCATCTCTTTCTTCCAGGAGTCTTCTTCCTTTTCTCTCGCTCCCCGCTCTCAGGGCTGCTTCGCCTTTGTCCTGACCCTCCTTTGATCACGGAGTCTTCTCAATCAACTCATTAGTTTTCTTTTCTCGTAATACCAAGAATTTTCTGTAAACAATCTCTCTCTCTCTCTCTCTCTCTCTCTCTCTCTCTCTCTCTCTCTCTCTCTCTCTCTCTCTCTCTCTCTCTCTCAAAGTTCAGAACGCTCCTCTCCATTTATGGCGAGGTGTTGACAACTGTAAGGTGTCACAACAGGTAAGCCAATTATTGAAAATAGTTCTGCTTGCGTCACCTTCAGAGCCAGGTGTTTTGCATCAATAACGGTTCACTTTTAGGAATCCGCATTTGGTGGAGTTGGGATACTACGTTGGTTTAATTTTTTCGAACCATTGGCAGGAGGAACAGAGTAACGCTTTCCGTGAGCTCATTCGTTGGCTGGGATGGCATACACATTGCTGTTTGGGGGATGAACCTCACAAATATTATTGAAGTCAACGTAGAAGTGTTTGCTTTGGCGATTCCATGTTAAGGCTCTGTATTACACGGGGCATATACACCACCATCACCACATCACCACCCTGACACAAAACACCACCCACTCTTGTCACCACGCCAATCCCCCTCACCCACCCAGACATACAACACCGCCCACTCTCCCGCACCTGCACACAACACCGCCCACGCCAACATACCTAACCTACCCAGACACACAACACCGCCCACCCTCACCACCTCGCCAACATACTTCACCCACCCAGACATACAACACCGCCCACCCACCCACCCTCCCCCGCCACTACACCAGCCCACTTCACCTCCCGTCCTCCCGCCCACCACCACTTGCCACTCCGCCAACCCACTTCCACCCAGACGCACGACCTCTGGCCTGGCCCACTATTTCACCCGCCTATCCGCACCTACAGCCCGTTCTACCTACTTTCCCACACATATAACTCTGCCATCCGCCCCCACCCTCACCCCCCACCAATCTGAGCCGCCAAACCACGCCTCCCCCCTACCCACACCCACCTAAAGCCTCCTCCTCCTGTCTGAGTGCCCAGATTTTCGCTTACTCAGGCCCTTGAAGCCAATACGAGGCGGCCCGGGAAGCGACAGAGGGAGTGTGGCTGGATGGTGTTAGCCTTCCGCTACGGGGCTGACTAGTGGGTGTCTGGGGGGTGAGGACAGGTGTCAGGCACTTACCGGTCCGGCCCCGCCCGCCTCGCCTCGCATCCAGCCTTACCTGGGGATTAGAAAACAGACATTAGTTCACGGAATGCCAAACAAATTGATGAAGGAATAAATTAAGAAATTAATAGGTAACATATGAATGAATAAATAGGTAAATAAATATATAAACACAGAGTTAAAAGTAAGTTGCAAGAGGTGAATCAGTTTACATAATTCAATTCCTGAGAAAAAGTATGATTTACTATATACAATTCCGTTTAATTATAGAGCCGCCTCAGAAACACTAAATGTTAAATTTGTTCCACTACAGCTTTTAATATAAAATGACTGCCTACCGACCTATGGAAATTATAATCAATCGAATTTATATCCAGTGTATGGGGGCCCTGAGCCCTAACTTCATAACCGCTGTGTATTTTACAGACATTATTCGTACATATTAAAGAACTGTCAGGTCACCGTGCATATTATATACTTATTTGTTTTATAGAGTGCAAATGAAGGTTCTTTGATCTGTCTCTGGTACCTTTTTTTCCTTATAAATGCATTTTTTTCTGTGATTTTGTCATGTACATATTCTTAAGACAAAGTTCATCCTGTTACAAAACGAACCAGAGCTGTGCGGCATAGACTAGCTATTGAATAAAAAGCATTGAATATCGCTTAAGTCCAACACCAGTGCTCCCTTTAAGTTCTTAAAAATACAATTAAAAATGTATGTTCATCGTGTGAAAGCAAGCGGTTCTCTCCATGGACAAAGGTTAGAACATTGAAAACTCAGACATTTTCACAGAATATACCAAAGTGGATATTTACCAGCGTGCAATTACTAGGAATTATATGTTTCCATTACAGTATATTTGTCGATGTTAAAGTGAGCTACCCTTAATGATATTAAATTGCAGCACTTATGAAACGATATATATATATATATATATATATATATATATATATATATATATATATATATATATATATATATATATATATATATATATATATATATATATATATATATATATATATATATATATATATATATATATATATATATATACACACACACACACACACACACACACACACACACACACACACACACACACACACACGTAATAATAATGTAATGGCTGTCTGCCGGGCCTGCCATCTCCAGCACCATTTGGCTCAAGTACGCGACACATTACTATCCTATTCTGCTCCATCACCACCTGTTGCGCGTGTCCATGACTCCATCAACCCCTCCATGTACATCGTCCGGCCACCTGTTGTGCACGCCTGTCATCTCCGGCTTGCTCCCGCCACCTGTTGCTCCCGCCGGCACTGTACACCCTCCGGCCGCTCCCGCAGGACGCGTCGCGCCCCGCTATAAGTATTACAGGTGTAGCACTGTGACTCTTATTAGAGGCATACCTTCCCTTGCGTGCGCTGTTCTCTACCGAACAGACTACATTATTCAGAAAAACTGGGCATCCTTACGCCTTAACGTACCTTTTTTTAACGAATAGTTGACAACGAATTGCGCAAAGCTCCCCCACGCAGGCTTGATACTTAACTGTCTCCACTTATCACCTCCTCCGCCGCCCCTCACACAGACACTTTTGTATGGATGGAAGTGAAACTTATTCTGATTCTGATTCACGGAAGTCACGTCACAAAGGGTGAATGTGATTTTTTTGTCACTGTCTCCTTTTCCCTTACCCCAGTTTTACGAGCACCCCGGATTCTTCCTTCCCTTCCTCCACCCTGCTCGCCCTCCGCCCCTCCCACTGCCTCGCCGCCGCCCGTACTGCCTCCCGCTGTTCTTTCCCCGAAGCCATGCCCCCCCACCCCCCTAATCCATGGATGAAAAAGGCGCCACATCAAAAGAAATTTCTCTCTCTCTCTCTCTCTCTCTCTCTCTCTCTCTCTCTCTCTCTCACGGTAGCTATAAAAGCGTTTTTACCTCTGAAATTGACTAAACGACAGAAGGCTAGAAAAAAGGCTCGATTTTCTGTCACTTAAGAGGAAGAAAAGGGACAGCGAAGGGAGGGCGAGGAAAGGGGAGAAGAGAAGGGTTAAAAGAGAAGGAGATAGAAACAAGGAGAGGAGAACATGTTAAAAGAAGCATGGAAGAGAGGGTGAGAGCTGTTTAGGAGTGGAAGTGAGAAAATAAGTAGTTAAGTGTTCAATATATGAGCGTTGGGTGAAAGGATACTGTAATAGAGAATATGGATGACAGAAGTGCGTGAGAAGAGGAAAAGGAGAGAAACAAAGTGCCTGAAGGGAGGATAAAATATAGATCGGTATTATAAGACTTTCGTATCTCACATCAGCTATTTCTAAGGGTCAAAGAGGGGGTCAGTCGGGTTCTAATGAGTGTTTCTTTAGGTTCACGATACAGAAGAAGGGCCAAACTACCACCAGGGTCATAGAACTACTCCTGGAAATGCCCAAAATTCCTACGAAAGCCTTGTCAAATATGTGTACTCGGGCGACGAAATGTTGAGTAATACGGCTGTTTTGTAGGGGTGAACGTGAGGACAGAGGAGATGAAGACGTTGGCGACCAGACAGTGTGTTTAGTAAGAGCAAAACTGTAGTGAGGCAGAAGGAAGGAAGAATCGGGAAGTGCAAGAGGAGTGAAAGAAGTGTGGGAAAGGAGATCGGGTGTGAACATGTGAAAGAGCAAAGGAGGAACCGAGGGGTGGAGTGCAGAGCTGGACATGGGGAGTGAGGAGGAGGAGGTGGGGGGGAGGGGGGAGGCGGAGAAAGGAGTGGAAGGCCAGCGGAAGAGTCGGCAAGAAGAGATGTCGGGGCTTGGACGGAGAGAAAGATACGAGGAGGGAAGGAACAACGAAGGGAAAAGTGGGGAGAGAGGAAAGAGAAAACAATACAAAACATAACTGAAGGAAAGCGAAAGCGTCTGCATGAAGAGACGTCGGGACTTGTAAGTAAAGAAAGATACGAGGAGGGAAGGAATAAGCAGAAAAATGTGGAGAAAGGAGAAGAAAAACAACAACATTAGAACACACACACACACACACACACACACACACACACACACACACACACAACAAACGAATAAACACAACACATTCTCTCTCTCCCTCGCATCCCGTCCCCCCTCCCCCCCTCCCCCCCTCATTCCCTCGTCACACTGTCCCAAACACCATGATATCTATAATCACGCTTTGCCAAACCAAGCGGGAGGAACGGGGCGGGGCGGGGCGGCATGGGGGGTGATGGGGCGGGTGGCAGAGGGGGGAAGGGGTGGGATGATGGGGCGCGGCTGGTTTTGTTACCAACATTAGCCGGGAGTGACGACTGGTTGAGGATTTAAGGTGCGGCGGGGTGAGGGACAGGGGAAGAAAGGGGAGGAGGGAAGGACCAAGGAGAAAAAGGGTGAGGGTGTGGGAAGGTGAAGCAGGGGTTATGGGGTAAGGTGATGGGATAGGTTCTTGAGGGGCTCAGCGTAGGGGCCGCCAGAGGTGCTAGCTGGGGGGCGGGGAGGAGAGGGGAGGAGAGGGCATAGAGGGGTGACGGTGGGGAATGTTGAAGGGACGGATTCGGCATCCAAAGAGAGAGAGAGAGAGAGAGAGAGAGAGAGAGAGAGAGAGAGAGAGAGAGAGAGAGAGAGAGAGAGAGAGAGAGAGAGAGAGAGAGAGAGTAAAAATCGACAGTATTAGAATGATTAAATGATATTGAACCGAAGCTCATAAATACACACGAGCGCCAGGCGGAGGAGGAGACCCTTGATTGCCTTGTCAGCGGCGACGGATTCTCACGTGTTACTTAACAAGATGCTGCCAATCAACACGATGCTGAACCCTGCACACACACACACACACACACACACACACACACACACACTTGCTTTTACGTTGACTCCATCTGCAATCTGACACACACACACACACACACACACACACACACACACACGGGTCATCTGAGAGGTTCAAAGGTGGCTCGGAGCACAGCATCCTCCCAACAACAGGGTAACAGTCAGCCTTGAACACACAACAGAAAGTCGCCGCGGCCGCTTCTCCCGGAATTCCTGCATAATATATGAATTACACGAGAAAAATGACCGACACTGAAGGATTGTCTCACTCATTATCCGGCCATGGGGACACGGGGGGCGGACGGGCGCGAGCGCGGCGGGGAAGAGGAGGGCGGGGGAAGGACTGACCGCGAGGGATTCCTGCATGAATTATGAACATGGAGACAACACGTGAGGCGGGCGGAAGGGGAAGGGGAGGCGCCATGACCCTTGATCGCAGGCGGTGGCGGTGGTGGCGGCAGTAGTAGCGATAGAGGGAGTAGTAGTGGTGGTCGTGGTGGTGGAGACTCGAGGTTACAATCCGCCTGCGCATACTTATACAGTGGCGGAGGTGGAGGCGTTGGGGAGTGTCTCAGCCAGTCGCAAAACAACCCTGAGAGATGACTTGCTGTGTTTACTGACCACGACTTTGAATCATTATGTACAAGGGAAGGCCGAACTTACATAAGGCCAAGACAAACGTGCGAACTCATGAGAAAGCTAGACAAGACTCCACCACAATGTCTGACTCGCCCAAGAGATCAGAGGGAACGGCGCCTTTGTACTCTGTCACGTCCCGGTGTATATTTGAAAGATGTGGACGCTTCGTGACCGCCGTGACGTGACCGCTGTGACAAAAAGGGGGCTCAGAGGATCGGGGTGGCGGGGACGCGACACAACACTGGGCCACGAGGACTCACGTGAGGGCGGCGACCAAGGAGACATGATGCAAGCAGAGGCAGACGTCAGACAGCGAGGCAATACCAGTAAACGATATACGGTGCGGGGAGGGTATAAACACTGATACCAAGGGACACATTACACGGAAGAGAGGAAGAGAGAGGGAGAGAGAAAGAAAGTCGGTGTCGTTATTTTTAACAGCCACATCCAGTAATACACGAGGCCTACCATAAAACTTTCCTCACCCATGTACAAAAAAATCCATAAACGTTAGAAATAATTTATGAGACGAACTAAAAGAATGCCTCGCAACCATCAACGAGCGGGCATACCTCCCTCCCTTCCCTCCCTACTTCTCTCCTTCCCTCCCTCCTCCTCCTCCTCCCAGACGAAGGGCGGGGCCTCACTTACCTGGGATAGAGACAAACTCGGCCCGGCATGTTAAGCGGGCGGGGAGATTTATGCCACACTTTCTTTTAATGATCTATATTTTTTATCTCCCGGCAATGAGGGGTCCTGCGCGGCGCCCCGGGTCCCACGCTTGCTGATAATGACACCCACCGGGACGCCAGGCCGCGGCGGTGCGCTGGAGGACCAGGGGAGGATGGGAGGGGGCAAAAGGAACTGGGATGCGGAGGAGACTATAAGAGGAGATAGGGAGGGAAAAGGAGGGGCGGTAGCAAGGGGGCTAGGAATCGAGGGGTGGATGAGGAGGAAGAGCAGGAGGAGGAGGAGAAGGAGAAGGAGACGGAGGGAATCCAGTGTTGCAAATCAGGAAATATATCCCCGCATGGACCAGATAACCTCCCTTTTTTTTTCCCATCCACAGGAAAACGCAGACAGCAAAACGGTCCTGGCAGGCGGATGAGATGATTTGTGTGCACGTCTGGCATGTCTGTCGGGCGTGGGGCGTGGGTCTAGAGGGGTTTGGGGAGACAGCGTTGACGGGGTAGGGGGTGGGGTGGGGTGGGGGGGGGAATCACAGACAGGGAGGGTGAAGGAAATCTCACACCATCGCATTCCCGTAACATTCCCCAAACGATCGCGCAGCATCCATCAAACTACGCGACAGATCCATCGAGTGAAATGTTGCACCGAGTCTTGCAAGATGCTCGCCTGTGTTTACCGTCTCGACGCCCTGAACTCCACGACCCTTATTAGACCTTATTAATGATGAGTCAAGGATGCATGTGTGCGGAAAGACCGGGAGGGGAGGTATTTGTTACGTGTGGTGACTCATAACATGGTGAGTGTGTGTGTGTGTGTGTGTGTGTGTGTGTGTGTGTGTGAGTGACGCAACTGATATAAGAGAGAGATGAGGTGTGGGAGTGACGTGGCGTGGGGCTGTGTGTATGGCAGAGCGTGTGTGAGGAAGTGAGGGGTGAGGCAGGACGGAGAGAAAAAGGGAGGGAGGGAGGGAGGAACGGACAGGAGAAAGGAGTTGAGTAGGGAGAAGGTAGAAAAGGGAGTTTGGGGGGAGGGAGGAGAGAGGGGGGAGGATTAGGCAAAGGGGGCTGGCATCACGGAGGGAGGAAGGTGGTAGACGAGAGGGGGTAGCGTGGGGAGGGATGCGAAGTGTGGGGCGTGTGTGTGTGTGTGTGTGAGGGGGGGGGGGGGGGGGATTTTTGTTTGGCGTGGGGTCGTGGGGTGCATACACAGTAAACCCGACACCGATACACCCCGCCCCTATATTCTCAGCCCCATGCAGGCGAGGCACACTGGAGCTCATCATCCGTTGCT
>NC_066535.1:16505913-16515913 GCF_024679095.1 Eriocheir sinensis | reverse complement strand
GTTTCTTTTTGTCTACACTTACGGCGAGTAAATAATAGAGGAGACTGATGTCAGCAAATGTTACAAGTTTGGATCATGTGTATTACATTTACGCACTGAAACTGATGCTGCTGCTGGTGCTGCTGTGTGGTTGTTGTTGCTGCTACTGCTGGTGCTACTACCGTTGGTACTATTACTACTACCAGTGCTATTACCACCATGATTAGTCAATGCCATTTTTAGTAATAGTAGGGCTATAACAACTACTTAAAGAAAGCGGCAAGTGAACACCCCTGCTTAATATTGCCAAACAAAAATAACGCCCACGACTCACAAGAATAGTTGTCTCTCGCAAGTCCCGTCGCTGCAGCAGCAGGCTCACAACAAAGAGGGCTTCCCCCCCTCCCCCCAACCACCACGGCCCATAACCTTGCTTCCCCTTTCACCACTCCTGGACACCATTTTCCCCTACACACACACACACACACACACACACACACACACACACAAACACACACACACACACACACACACACACACACACACCATCCAAAAATGCCACCGGGACAACACACCACCACAGTTTGCTCGCCCCGTCATCCTCCCTGCAGGCAACATGCACAAAACCAGTCACGCTGCAGCCTGTCATGCGTCACAGCTGCTGTTTAGTCTTCGCGATTCCCGAGGCGCAGCTGCACAAGGCCACATCTGACGGATAAGTGGGCAGAACATTTTCAAATCTGGGCACGAAAATCCCGCCACCAGCACCTCCCACTGCGCCACACGGGCACCAACAAGGCAGGAAGGAGTCACGTCAGGCAGGGCTGTGGTGCTCCTCCTCAGTAGTCGGGAGGGCTGGACAAAAACAACGACAACGATGACGACGGCATATGAGGGCAGGATGGAAAGGATGCAGGGGCACCGTGAACGTCGCGCCCAGGCAGTTGAGGAAACACCCAGGAAGAGGAGGAGGAGGAGGAGGAGGGGGAGGAACCTTAAAGGTGAGCCAGGTCTCCGGCAGCCAGCCAGTGGCCCATGCGGAGGTGTGTGCTGCTGCTGCTGCTGCTGCTGCCTCTCACCTGACTCGGTTCATCACACTTGCGACAAGCTCACAAAATGCACACTAAAGGCAACAACAAGAATAACCAAGATAATTTAAGCTCCGACGTAATTCTCTGACGTCAGCCCCGAGGATGACTAAAAGCGAGACGCGGCAGCCGAGCGCCGAGATAATAATGGTAACTAATATCCGTCAGGTGTGTGTGCTCAGGTATACTGCGACGACTCACGGTGTCACGCGCTAATTAACCCTTCAGGTGAAAGGGAAAGGTGAACTTTGTCACTCAGATTCAGGACAATTCACACCACCTGCCTCATCGACTGACGGACTGGCTGGCTGACTGACTAGCCCTCATAACCCCCCATGCATCGCCTCATTCTCAAAGTCCAGCGATGCTAATGGGTCCGCGAGACCTCCGATTCAGCGATTACTGCCTCCTCTGATTACTACACAGGAATAGCGAGTCATTACAGCTATATTCAGCCGTGAGTCTGTGAGCGCCGCCGCCGACGCAGAGGGCGGGAGGAGGACGAGAGGAGGCGGGAGGGAGTGGGAGGGACGTGGACCTGACGACCTGACGTTTTCGGGGCTCACGAGAGGCGGTCCGGCGAATCAATGCTTTTGAGGAGAGCCAGTGTGCATGAGAGAGAGAGAGAGAGAGAGAGAGAGAGAGAGAGAGAGAGAGAGAGAGAGAGAGAGAGAGAGAGAGAGTGGCGGAAGAGAATAGGAAGGTCGGGAGGAAGGGTGGGGGAGCTTGACAGACAACACGGTAGCCTGTTTAGGAGGGTGGAAGGCCATGAGGAGGGCGTTGATGAGCGTGGGGAGCATGATGAGAGAGAGAGAGAGAGAGAGAGAGAGAGAGAGAGAGAGAGAGAGAGAGAGAGAGAGAGAATGTATGGGTGGGAGTGAGGGAGAGTTGTGAGGGAGGAGGAGGAGGCCATTGAAAAAAAATACGAGAAGCAGGACGGAGAGGACAACGAAGAGGAAGCAGGGAAATAGGTATAGGCAGGTAAGTAGGTACGTGAGTAGAGAGGGAGAAAAACGAGGGCAAAGGGACAGTTTAACATGGCAAAGGAAGGCAAAACTAAATCTAGAAACGTTGATATTAATACAGAAAAAAAAAATTCAGTGTAAAAGTTAGTGCAAGGAAGTGAATGTGAATGAAGAGGAGGAGGAGGAGGAGGAGGAGGAGGAGGAGGAGGAGGAGGAGGAGGGAGAGACGATGACTTGGAGGGATAGAGGAGTGGAGGTACGTGATAAAGAGAGAGAGAGAGAGAGAGAGAGAGAGAGAGAGAGAGAGAGAGAGAGAGAGAGAGAGAGAGAGAGAGAAGAAGGAAGAAGGCTGAGATGGCTTTAGGAGGTGGGGGCGACGGGGGAGGAGGAAGAGGAAGCGAGGGGTCACCAAGTACGCTCAGCCTATATCCGGAAACTCTTCATTGACGACGGAAGGGGAGGCGCTGATGATAACCTGTCTGAGTGATGTCTCAAGGAGGAGGAGGAGGAGGTGGAAGAGGAGAAGGAGACACAAGCAAAGATAGAAAAGGGAAGAAAGAAGATTCAGACAGATGGTGGCTAGACGCAAAGGAGAAAAAGCAAAAAAGCGAAATAGAAGAAAAGAAAGGAAACCAATGTGAGGGGAGGACAGAGGGAAAGCTGCCAGAGGAAAGAGAGTAGCACGGAAAAAGCGAGCCAGAGAGAGAGAGAGAGAAGGAGAAATGGAGAGCAGGAGTGAGAATAAAACCGAGGTAGAAAAGAAAGAAGATGTGCGAGACGGAAAAAGGAGAAAGGGGAGTAAAAACGTGGATAACGAGAACGAGGAAAAAATAAAAGGGAACGGGAAAAAGCGAGAGGAAGTGAAAGGAGGACTAAGAGAGGAGCAGGATAAGAGGAGGAGGAGGCGAGAGAGGCACTGATGAGAGGGGGAAGGGAGACTGAGGGACGAGGAAGCGGAGTGAGCCGGAGAAAAAATCGAAGGTAAGAATATGAGCGAGAGGAGAAATAAGGGAGAGCTGAAAACCGAAGTGGGTGAGAGAGAGAGAGAGAGAGAGAGAGAGAGAGAGAGAGAGAGAGAGAGAGAGAGAGAGAGAGAGAGAGAAACTTCACACTCCTCATTATGAAAACATATACAATCAAATATATATAACTCCGGCTACCCAACTTTCACAACCTCATTATATATAGGTGAGTTTGTTAGCCTCCTCCTCCTCCTCCATTCCCTCTGCCCCCATCGCTACACTGTCAACTCCTGCTTCTCATTACCATTTTTTCCCTCCTTGAGAATGCCATTACCGCGATAAATCATGGCCTACACCTTGCGGTAAACAGGGTGAGCTAGGGCCGTGTTTACACTCCGCCCCACAACAAAACGGCGAACCACTCATCCAGCCACTCAACCCGGGCTGGGCGAGGGCTGTGGTGGGCGGGAAGGTGTTTGGGCGAAGGGGCGCCTCTCGGGGGAATTACCTGCAGCGTGTGAATGGCTGCACCTGTCCACCTGTCTGCCGCTACACCGTGTCGGCCGAGGGAGGCAGCAGGAGGCACGGCCGCAGCTGCTCCGCCCTCTCCGCCGAGCCAATCCCCAGGATGCTTAGGAGGGAATGTTGTGGTGCTGGTGTCGCTGTTTTGGAGTTGTGTTATCGCTGCCGCCGGCCTTGACGTGCCAGGCTGTCTGTGTGTCCGTTAGCGTGTGTGTGTGTGTGTGTGTGTGTGTGTGTGTGTGTGTGTGTGTGTGTGTGTGTGTGTGTCTCTCTCTCTCTCTCTCTCTCTCTCTCTCTCTCTCTCTCTCTCTCTCTCTCTCTCTCTCTCTCTCTCTCTCCACCTCGACAAATGTTAAATGTTTTTTTGTCCACCAGACCCTTCACATATCCACCGGGTTGCATCACTACCGCCAGTGGCACCAATCACTCAGAAACGTTCCCACGAGACAGTCTGCTCTACTTTTTAGCACCCACTGAGTCAAGGGGGCAGGCGGGAAGGTCGAGGCAGGTTACCTTGAAAATGGCGGAGTATGCAGAGCAAGTAGGAAGCACACCACTGGCTATTTCGTTCCTGCTGCTCCTGGTCGTCCTCCACCTCCTCCTACTCCTTCCACGATGATCATAGTGTGTAGGTTGTCGGCGAGAAGAATAATGAATGGAAATGCGAGAGGGAATGAAACACGAGGTACAGAGAAGACGGCAAGAAATATGGGAGACGGGACGTGGAGGGTAATTTCAGGGAATATCACGGAGATCAGAGTGGCAGGCATGAATTAAGAGGAAAAAGTGAGGGCGAGCCGCAGCGTTAGTGGAGGGAGACAGGTAGACATGTGGCTGCAAGGGTAGGCAGGGGGTGACCTTCTTTCCCGCCGCGCAGACATGAGGGTTGCCCAGCTCCCTACCCCCCTAGGAAGTCAGTCTGCCCTGCCAACCGCCCCACCCCCCTCCCTTTCCGCGTCGCTTACTCAGTCAGCCTGCCCACCATTTTCCCCGATAGTCCCTCCCATAGAAAGTCAGTTCCCTAACCTCTCTTATAGAAAGTCAGCCCCATAGAAAGTCAGTGTGGCAGCCGTTCCCCCAGACTCCTAGGCCGTCACCCCGTCACTCCTTACAGGGCCATCCAGCCAGTCCCATCAGCATGCCCGCCTACTCACCCACGTTCCCCTCGTCGTTAGCCAGTCAGCCCGTCAACCCCTCGACTCGTCCGCCAGACAGCAGTCCTCCCTGTTACCCAGACGGCCAGCTAAGTGGCTAGTCATGCAGCTCGCTAGCCGCTTTCCGTCTAGACGTCTCTGAATTCATTAAATTAAGACGATCTATAGCTCGCCGATCAGCAGCAATCAAGGCGCCGTGGAAACCTGAAGAGGAGAGTCTCTGCGCGGGAGAACAAGGTGAATGGAATACTTTCTAGCCGGCCAGACCAGCAGTTTGTATGTCAGCCTGGTGGAGAGTGAGCACTTTTGAGTAAAAATAGCATGTTAACTAGCCAGTCAGGCCATCAGCCAATCAGTCCTATTACCAGCTCTGAAAGGAGGCGGGCTTACTAGACACTAGGCGCCCGGCCAGCCAGTCAAGCGTGCTGTAAACCAGTCAGTCTGGAAGGTAGTTATACCTTTCATCTTCAGCCAATTCACCGAGCCAGTCAGGCATACGACGCGGCGCGGAGAGGGAACAAAATCACTTACTAATTTGGAATTTCATTTTGTCGCTGGTTTGATACGATCCACCCGTCCATTCGTTCACTGTCAGTATTGATTTTTTTTCTATATTCAAATCAACAGGACGGATGGACAGTCGAGTAAGTCAGTCGTTACTAAAGAAGCCTGCCAGACAGCCAAGCCCCGAACCTTCAAGCTCACCAGCCAGCCTGCCTTTCAAGCAACCAGTCAGCCACCAACCGGCAAGTAAATCAGCCATCCATCCATAAAGCAAGCCATTACGCCAGCCAACCAGCCGGATAACCCACAAACCAGCCAGCCAGTCAGCCAGCCAGCCAACCAACCAGCCAGCCAGCCAGCCAGCCAGCCGCTCCACTTTAACCCCACAGAGCACTGGCTTCTGCTGAATCAATATGTCCGCCCACGTGACACCTCAACAATTATAAACACAACTGGGGTAATGGGGGATGTTGTGCTCACGTAAGGGATAGGGAAACGTCCCCCCAACCCACTCTCACCTTCTCCCCTTTTCTCTCGGCACCCCGCTCCCCTTCCCTCCCTCACCACCAAACACACACTCCCTCGGGCTGGCATCAACCAGTCTGACCTTCTTTCAGGTGTCAGGTTGAACTCCTGTAATTCGAAGTTCGCTGATGGACTTTCGTTATACAAGGATCCAATGACTGATGCAGACGTCTTGTGGGTCCGTTTTGAGGCAAGCTTGAGGACGGCAGAATGGAAGAGGAACAGGAGAATGAGAAGGAAGAGGACGAAGTGGGGACGAACGAGGAGGAGGAAGAAAAGATAAGGAGGAAGAGGACGAGGAGTTGGAGGAGGAGAGAGAGGAGAGGACAAGGGAATGAAAGAGGACAAGGAGAATGGAAACACAAAGAGAACGAGGAGAAGGAGGAGGAGAAGAGGAAGAGGAGGAGGAGGGCAATGGGTTAAAGCTGTGTTGAGCAGGAACAGGAGGCAGAGAAGGTGGAGGAAGGGAGACTCCTCGCCCACGACATCGCCTTTTCCCCTCCCCCCCTCCTCCAATCCCGCCCCCAGACACAACAAGGCCACACACAAAATGATTCAGCTGCCTCATCCCAGCACAGCCACGCAGCCACACAGACTCGCCTCCACATCTCTCCCTTCTCCCACTCCCCCCCCTTTCATTGGCGGGCAGCGTGGATGTCTCTTTCCTCCTGCCCTCACCCCTACCCCCAACACGTCCAGCACCACCACTGCCACAACCACCACCACAATCACAACCACCCTCATCGCTGCAGAAGTTTCTCGTCCCACCTGAGCTTCCGCGCCACACCACCAGCTCCTCCACAACCCCGCCGCCGGCCAAGCTGTGCATAAGGACCACAAGTCATGGTCACTTCCGCGTGAACATTACAGTGCATAACGCCAACAGCGACAATGACAGCACCAACGAAAACAAAAACAGCAGCAGGATAAACGATTTACACACACACACAAAAAAAGAAAAAAAAAGAAAACCAACACCATAACAATAATAATGATAACAATAGTAATGACATTCACACGATTACATCATCCAAAGCTGGCAAACAAAAACAGTGACGGAATAAAAAGAAAACAAACAATTCAATTCACCTTCAAGCTTACTAACATTTAGAATAAAGGAAAAACCACACCCACAAAACAAATAATAATACAGGAAAGTGCCGTGGAGACAGCCCAGCCACAGCCAGACAAGCGGGAAGCGAATGCGGGGGGACGGGACGGATTCTTCAGACTCTTATACATAATTCAGACATTCGTGGCAACCCTTAACACTTGGGATCGATGGGAGCACAGGAGGAGGCGTGGATCATGTATACGAGGAGGAGGAGGAGGAAGAAGAGGAGGAGGTAAAACAGAAGCAGGACTACATGAGGATATGGAGCATTATGAGGTGGGGACTGGGAAGAGGAGGAGGAGGAGGAGGAAGAGGAGAAAAAGTAAACGCAGTGGAATGTTCAGTAGGATAAGGAGAAGGATATGGAGGAGGAGGATGTGGTTGTAATTCTTGAGATGGGAGAAGAGAAAGATGAAAGCGGGAAGGAGGAAGAGGAGGAGGAGGAAATAAAGCAAAAGAGGAGGAAGGATAGGGAAGATTTCAGTTGCGTAAGGAGGGGGGGCGGTGACTATCGAAAAGGAGGAGGAGGAGGAGGAGGGAGAGGAGGAGGTAAGGCAGACGAAGCAGAAGGGTAAGGAGAAGGAGGAGGATATGAGAGTGATTGTAGAAGTGGAAGAAGAAGAGAAGGAGGAGGAGGAAGGAGGAGAGAGAGGAAAAGCAATGTGAATAAGGAGATGAAGGAGGAGTAGCAGCAGCAGGAGGAGGAGGAGGTAGTAGGTGCAGTCCTTTGCCTTCACAGCTGCCCGAGAGGTCCTGTGTTGCTAGGTGGGAGGGAGGGGAAGGGTGAGGGGGGGTAATCAGTGTCAGGACTACGGAGTGAAGCCAGACGAGGCGAGGGAGGGAAGCCCCGGCGTGGCCACCCCCTCCCTCCCCCTCCCAACCCCACGCCCCCCTCCGTCGCCAGCAACCCTCGCCACCTCACCTCACTTGACCACAAGGAGAGAAACATTAATCATCTTTATTTTCATATAATTTTTGTTACCATGGGCAAACCTACACCGCTCTCTCTCTCTCTCTCTCTCTCTCTCTCTCTCTCTCTCTCTCTCTCTCTCTCTCTTTGACACACACACACACACACAGACAGACAGACAGACAGACAGACAGACAGACAGACAGACAGACAGACAGACAGACAGACAGACAGACAGACAGACAGACAGACAGACAGACAGACAGACAGACACACACACACACACACACACACACACACACACACACACACACACACACACACACACACACACACACACACACACACAGAGACACTATTGAGAGGCAGAGAAGCAGGCTAAGAAGCTTAACGCTAAGCCGTCTCAGGGAAACACGTGGAAATATACAATTGCGTAAAATATTAAAAAACTTGATTTTCGAACACTGACACTGAGTACGTCCCAAGGTAAGATATAAAAGTGCTTATAAACGATAACGATAAGGGAAGTACGCATATGGAAGCTGGTGGTCAAGAAACGCTACTGTACATATTTTCGTTAACCAACAACCAAAATTCCCACCACACAACCAACCACCGTCTAATGACCATGGACATAACCGTCACTTCTTAATTAACGTAAAGTGCCGTTAACGACCGCCACCACTGCCCCCTCCGCCACTAACGGCCGGCACGCAGAGAAGGCTTGATGATTTATTTAGTGGTCACTGTAAGATATTCAACGATACACATGACATACATCCATTCTCTCTCTCTCTCTCTCTCTCTCTCTCTCTCTCTCTCTCTCTCTCTCTCTCTCTCTCTCTCTCGAACACATACACACAGACACACATACGCACAGACATACACACACCAAGGTCACGTCACTCTTCCGGTCGACAGGTAACCCTTGAGTAACCTCGCCGCCCCCTGCCAGCCTTCCACCCACCATGAACCACACACCGGCCGCCTAGTCGCCCTCCCTCCATCCACCACATACACCAACCCGCCGCCCACTCGCCACCTCCGCCGGCATTCCTCCCCTGAAGATCTCACACCCCGGAAATTCCTAGTTTTTTTCTTTCTTCTTGGATGCCTATGATATTCCACCCGACGACTGACCTTGAGACTGAGCTGCTGGACACTTGGGGCTGCCTAGTGTCTCCCACCAGTGACCCCGCCCTGTCCCCACCCCTGACCTAGTCCCGCCCCCACCACTGGCCAAGCCCCGTGCCCCACCACTGACCCGGCCCCGTGACACAACACCATTACCTATCACTGCCTGCCCTGTGACCTATTATGACTCAGTCCCGTGAGCCACCATGATTCACACACACATCAGTTCACCAATCCATCGTGTGACCCACCTTGACCCAGCCGTGCCGCCAGCCCCCTTTCAGCCCATCCGCCCAGCCCCACTCCCGTGACAGTATCGACCTCACACCTGCGTCCCAGACGGGCCCCAGACACGCACACGCATGATTCTTTCACTACATTTTTTGGTGTGCCGAACTTGCCTATTGCGCTTTTATAAACTATTTACAAGAAATACTTAAAAAATACTACTACCTTATAGGGATGATATATATATATATATATATATATATATATATATATATATATATATATATATATATATATATATATATATATATATATATATATATATATAATGATTAAGGTAGTTAACATTAGCCATAAATTAGCTACGGGTGTGTTTTGTGAGGTATAAAGCTATAGACGTATATATAGATAGATCGATCAATAGACAGAGATGCATAGACTGACAGATAAGTATATGTAAAAAAAGAAAAGTGAGACAAACTAACAAGATGGATACGGAACAGTAAGCCAGTCAGCCAGCCAGACAGTCAACCAGCCAGCCAGCCAGACAACTACGCAGTCAGACGGACAACCAGCTAACCAGCCCGCCAGACAATAGAATGAAAATGAGGTTGTATGGAGCGCAGGAGATACAAAGAAATAAACCGGGAAAGAGAAACGATCCACACAAGAGTACGATCAGACGAGAAAAAAAAAACGTAAAAAGGAGCAAAACATAGAAACATTCGTTAATAATATAAATAAAGGTTTATTCGTATGGGAAATGCAATAAAACTCTTGAAAACATAAGCAACACCAAAATTCACATTACTATTCAAATTAAAACTAAACAACAAATACCAGCAGGAGTTCATGAAGAAAAGGAAAGTCGTGAAATAATTACAATAATGAGAGAAAGAGAAAGAGAGGAGAGAA
>NC_066535.1:16495913-16503413 GCF_024679095.1 Eriocheir sinensis | reverse complement strand
GCGCACGCCGCCTATCCTTCTTCCTTGGCAGGACGAGAAGCTTCAAGTCCTTAATGCGCCAGCCGCCACGAGGAGGAAAAGTGAATGATAGTTAAGTCAAGTTTGCTCCCCGTTCTTATGACCCTCTGAGACGAGATGGAAACGTGCCAACGATTCAGTCCTTTCTTTTTGGCTTCCTGGGAAAGACAGGAAGCAGCTTTTCGTCTCTTAGCGAGTAAGTCAGTCCCTTTCCTTCTTAAGACAAATTATTTTTCAACTGCGAGAGGAAGGGAGGATGCTCCTCCTCTCCGTCCTCAATTTTAAGATATTACACAATCAACCAAGTGGGCTCAACACTTTCAGAGCTCCGCCGACGGAACACTGCCAGGTCACTGCTGAAGACAGTCCAATGCTTAAATATTTTCAGGGAGAAGACTTGTTGTTCGTCTTATAAGCTTATATAAGACACTCCTTTTCCTGCTATAGTCTCGAGACGGAAATGGTCGCCTCAATGGTCGCCTGAAGTGCTTCCTGCATGACGCTAGATCCCCTTCACTGGTCAACCCTGTACTTGATACAGACGTATAAAGACAAAGTTTGGACTTCACGCTTAAGAATAAATGAATATAGCAAGAAGTGCAACGCTAATTTTTCAATTTAAATATATTTCATGTCACTGAGTTGTTCCCAAATAGTTGATACGTTCAATATTTCATGAGTAATCCAAAGCAGCATTGTTGAACTTTACTTTAGATCACGATTCACTGCAAGGATTACGATCAAGTTCATGGTAATGAGAGCGCCATACAGAGAATGTTAAAGTTAACTAAAATACAAATAGGGGGAGCAATGCTTGTTTCCCCCTTGGTATGTTTGCAGAGAAGGTATTATTCATGGAACTCATACTTCTTTTCACACGGAGCCCCCCTTAAAAACGATTATGCTGTGTGTGTGTGTGTGTCCACGACAACGACAATGGACTGTCGCGCCGCCATACCGTTGCCGCGCCACACTAGGAGGCGTCGCTCAACTTTCCCCATCACCTTTACGTCACGTGGATGTGTTAAGTTGGTGTGCACGAGGAAGCGTTCACGACCGTTCACTGTTACGAGGAAGAACGAACTCGCAGAACACACACTTTGAAACTTTCCTTCAGTGTTTTTTCAGTAACGCCTTCCACACAGGAGCGACACAAGAAAGGGATGTTATTTATAAACAGGTAGGGGCTGTGAGGCATTCCGAGGGGGAACTGAATGAAAACCGTAACCAAACAAACACAACTCAGCCTCTCCCTCTCGCAGACATAACAAGTGGAACGCGGTGTTATGTCTCCCGAAGAGAAGGTCAGCCGTGCCATGAAACAGCAGGATAAAAAAGGTACTATGGAACAAAGTTAGCGATTACATATTCACGATTCACTGCCTGCGAATAAATGGAAAATATCGTATTTGTTTAAACCGAGAGCCACTTTCAACGGCTAAAAATGT
The DNA here is from genome assembly GCF_024679095.1 of Eriocheir sinensis. NCBI lineage: Eukaryota > Metazoa > Arthropoda > Malacostraca > Decapoda > Varunidae > Eriocheir > Eriocheir sinensis. The sequence continues at coordinate 16,501,947 of NC_066535.1, read as the reverse complement.
ATTACAGGTAAAACGAAATACTATACATTACGGCCGACAACTGATGAAAATGAAATAAAATTACGTGAATGAATGAAGCATTTTCTCATCTTGTCACAGCCACCGTTGCACAGATCTATCACTATTTTTGTTGCAGTTGGTCAATGTGGTCTATTGTAATTGGAATGACTGCTTAGGCCTCGTGTCCCACTGCAGTAGTAGTAGTAGTAGTATCAAAAGTAATGGTGGTGATGTTGGTACTAGTAGTGCATATTGATATTGGCATTGGTGGCAGTAGTACTGGTAGTTGAAATAATAATAATAATAATAATAATTAGTAATAATAACAGGAATAGCTACAGCAGTATCCAATACCAAACAATGAGCGCACAGGCTACGCGTCACCCTGCATGAGGTCATCCTTCCCCCCTGCTGACCCCCTTGACGCCGCCTGTCGTGCGGGAAACGAGTCCCGACGGAGCAGTTTTTGGGACGGCGAGTGGCGGAGCGTCTCTACGTTAGACGGAACGATAACACATCGTACGGCCAACAGGGTTACAATGAGTAGCTTTTCGCTGTTACGCGTATTATACTTTATGCGCCATAGCCATAACCCTTCACAAAACAGTAAGCTAAAGGTAAAGTAAGTAGCCGATATTCAGCTTAAGCTTCAATCATAACCTCGCCGCCACGCTCAGCAGGTTTCATTTTCGCTCGTGTGGTAGACACGCGGTCTCGTCAGTGTCTGGAGTCACAGTGCTGTTGTCTCGACCAGCATCGCGGAACTGCTCGGCGCACCTCCTCTGATCCTGAGCTCCAAAGGACGTCTGAGAACAGGCCCTTCAGCAGCAAGCCATGAAGAGGATGGATAAAAAAAGTCTGTGGCGGGCTGCAGTGGCGTATGTGTGGTCACCTATCACGTGCGATCCTGATATTCTCATTAAATGCACTATTTATTTCTGTGCGAGGGAACTTATATATGTACCTATTTCTAATATAACGTACTTCATTCCTATTCCTAAGTTTGCATAATAATATACAATATAAAATACATCGACAAATAAACTCTCTCTCCCTTCACAATAAGAGTTCATAAAGCACTTCCCAGAAAAGGTTATTCACAATGCTATTCAAATATACATCAACAGTAAGCAAACAGCACGAGAATTTGACCGCCATCACAATGATTTATTCAACTAACTGGATCTAGGCTTCCCTAAACGTAAAACACAACGACGCGCAAGACCAGAACGGAGTCAATGTGGGCGAAAGTGTGGGACCCGTACCCCGGAACTGAATCAATAAAAAAAAGCACAGTGCCCGCCCTCCCTTCCATGACAGCCACAACGCCGGAAGCCAGATAAAACCAGACGGACACACACACAACACACACACACAACCAGTAGGAAACTTAACAGAGCCCAGACAGAAACACATATACACACACACAACCAAAAGGCAACTTAATAGAGCGCACACACACACACACACACAAGGAAACTTAAAACAACCCAGACAGAACACACACACACATACACACACACACACACACAAGCAAGCAAGCAAGCAAAGATAAGACTGATAGACGACACATAAACAAGGAAGGAAAAAGACGAAATAGAACAGAGGAAAATAATCAGACAAAGGGATAGACAGCCACCCGTCAGCCAGACACAAACCCGGACAGACAGACAAGCAGACACCCGCCAGCCATGATAAAAGGCGACTAATCGATGACGCCCCCAGACAGCCGCCACGGAGATATGCACGCCAGTACAGACGACCGAAAATCCCGATGACGACATAAGTTTTTCCCCTAACCCCGCCACCAAACCCTCCGCCACCATCAACCCCGCCTCCCCCTGCGCCCAATGTAGGAGAAACCTCATTCCAACGTAGAGGGGGGATGAGAATAACCAGGAGGAGGAGGAGGAGGAGGAAGAGGAGGAACGAGAGCAGACCATCAGTCGTTGAATTTTATACGTCGTTGCAAGCGCACAGTTGTTGAATGAAGGAAGATATTTTGTTCTTTTCTTTCTTTCTTTCTGTGTGTGTGTGTGTGTGTGTGTGTGTGTGTAAAGCGGGTTCTGTATACACCATGACCCGGCATGTATGTGTAGTTACGAACCGACGAGAATATATACACACGCCCACCTCAACCATCCCTACCCTTTTTATAGACATCATCCCTTACTGCTGTTAGGGCTTTTTTTTTTTTTTCTTTTATTCTTAGCGTTCATATCCCTCCCCTCCTCCTTCTCGATCCAGTATCTGCTTCCAAATCATGTGTTTCATTCCACGTTTTGTTCACCCTTTACTTTCAGTCTTTCTTCTCTGCTGTGTGTGTGTGTGTGTGTGTGTGTGTGTGTGTGTGTGTTCTTTTGAGTCAGTAGTTTCCTTTGTTTCTTCCTCTCCCTCTCAACGCAACTCTTTCTCCGTCTACCTTTCATATCTCTTCGGAGTGTTATTGTTCCCCGAGACTGTTGTGTCTAGGGAAGTGGCCTTGTCTCGGCTATCCATTAATGCAATCTTGACGTTTCTGCTCTTATCGTACACCCCTCTCTCTCTCTCTCTCTCTCTCCCTCTCTCTCTCTCCGGTCAACATTAAACAAAGTCTTCAATATGAGGGTTTAGTTTCATGGATATATTTTCACGGGACGCGAAGTTAGGTGGGGAGGAAAGTAGGTCCGCGCCCACTACTGCCAGACACTGCTCAAGGCCGCCCAAACCTCGAGATTCAATCCCTCAGCAACTCATGGCTCGTATTGATAGCAGACGTTAATATTAATAGCATCATGCATCAATATTTATGCCAGCCTGCCAGGTACAGGCAGCCGGTATCCACAGCGCCACCAGATCCACAAACAAAACACCCCACATGGCATACTAACAGGCCGACTCCTACTCAGCCAGACACCAAGCAAGGCACTAAATTCGCCGTGTGCAGGCCAGACACCCAGGGCCGCCCGCTCGGCCAGGGCTCCCCCTCACCCCCCTTTTCGTCTCCCCCAATATGAGACTCTCTGACCCCGCTTCCGTCACGCCCCCATCCCGTATTCCAGGACAGAAGCGAACGATGAAAACGGGACGTACATTTTTTTTCGAGTGAAGCTGGTGGGGGCGGGTGGATGGAGCGGTGCTATCCCAACTGGCGGCTGGACGGATGTCTGGCTTCCACGTCACCGGAGATGACGATTAAACTTTTCCTACATCCTCCCAACGCTGTGGCGACGCATGGAGCTCTGAACCACAACCACCACCACCACCGCCAATGCCACCACACCACCACGCACTCCGCCTGCTGCACATACATCATTATTAACGAGCCTGGTGCGTGGCGATCAACTGGGAAACAACGTTCTTTGGCAAACCTTACACATAGGAAGTCATCTTCCCCATAAAGGGAGACTAATCTTATTGATCTTAAAACAAAAGAATTTCATTCATTCCCAGCCAGCGTTCTGGACTGGTCGCAGACACAGCTTCAGGCCTAAGGAGGGAAGGAGTGTGCCCGCAGGTTGGGTGCGGTTATACCTGCCTGCTGTTAGATACTTTAAACACTTTATTGCTAAATGCATTGTGAACATTGAAAACATTATGGCTGATCAGCCAGATGAAAAGGGAAGAGAAGGGAGCCGTGGTGTTTGGCAGGCGGCGGCGCGCCACCGTTCCCCACCAGCTCCGAGCCGCCTGTGAGCCTTCATTTGGCTTCAGGGCCACAGCCAGACAGCCAGACGGTCCCGACGGTGCCAAATCTACGCTTTCTGCTTCTGTCTGACCCAGTTACTGTCTGCTTCCTTATGTCTCCTACGAAAAAAAGGGGATTGTTGGAACTGCTTCCTTAATTGTCGTGACTATAGCACGTTCACCGACGCGTGCGTTCACCACAAGTTAGTGCTCCTGACATTCCTTTTCCTCCTGCTGTCCTACAGTCTCGAACCTGCTCCCTGTGATGGCAACACCGCCAGACAGGTCGATAGGTTGCATGTTAGTCAGCCATGGCGAGACGGGGTACGATAATCATCACCTTTTGGGATCTACTCTGGGATTTGTTTGACTGCACGTCTGCAGGGGATGATAACACGGCCATGACCACCACTTGGTCAGCCACGCCCCCACGAATGCCGCGACATCACACAATAGAACAGAGATAAGGTTAGATATGGCCTATGGAAAATACGCCGTCCAGCCAACCATTCCACACGACAAATCATAACGTGAAGTCGCTCGGCATGATATATGGAGACGCCGTGTCCTTCCTAGGCACCCTGCACCCCTCCTGTTCCTCCAACTAAGAAGTCCAGCGGCAGTCAGCTTCGTGGGTGACCATGAACACACAACAGCACACTATTTTGTTGCTTTTATTTCAGTAACAAGCTGGACATTTACTGTCTCGACCTCTCGAGACGGAATATGAACATTACCAGGTGAGTCACACACACACACACACACACACACACACATGGCGCTCCGTAGTGCAGTGGCTAGCAAACTCAGCTCACAACCGAGAGATTCAGGGGTCACTTCGGTGGAGGACTGCAGACGATTGAGTTGTCTCCTCACACCTGTGTCCCTGTCCCCCCAGCAGTGAATGGGTATCGGGTATCAGTCGGGACTTGTGCCCCGACTATCAGGGTGGTAGACTGCCCGAGGCACTGGTATGGCACCGCCAAAGGTGGGTAACCCTGGGCCTAGGGTGTAAATCTAAGGCATTCGGACATGAGACACGGGAGTTTGTAGCTCAGTCCAGGAACACACACACACACACACACACACACACACACTGAGGAGTTCAGAGAGTATTATCACTATTAGTGTCACAGCTGTCACGTTTGCCATGACCACCCAGCCACACAGCGTCTATCGGTTTCTCTGAATTCCCCCCTGCCCCACCCCTCCCTCCCAACACACTTTGGGTGCCCACGCTCCAACAAAACTTTTCCTTTCACCAAACACCACCACCACCACCACCATTCGGTCCTTCACCACCGCCATGACATAATTCTTGATAGACTAACAAGACTCTTTGACATGAATTCCAGTTTCAGCTACTTCATGTCATAACTCAGTGTAAGCAAACCCTTGTATATAATTACGCCGGCATAAATATTGACCCACAATTATTTTTTCCCCGCTTGCCGCGACGTCACCGTCTTGAGCAACTTCCCCGTCTGGCAGCGCTGGTGCTTGCTCATGGACGGCTACAAGCTCCCTCCTCGCTCACTCCCACTCAGGGCGGCACGCGCGAGCCCGCCGTTACCCCGCCAAGGTTAGTGTGAGCGTCCCTGACATTCACGATGCACCTTCGTTGTTACCCCCCCGGCCCCCCCCCCCCCCCCCCCCGGCAGCAACGTGCACAGTACTTACCCAAGGAAGTTACGAACCAAAGGCACAGCTGCTTCTCGCACTCAACTCACCTGCAAGAGAAGAGAGATAAGATAACAAAAGGAAAACACTCGGAGATTAATGTAATGTCATATAAAGGGCGGGATGCAAGAAATTTCACTCAACAAAGAAAAAAAAGAGGGAAAAAAAACTAACGCCACGCCTCGACAGCTTTCACTTGCGCTCGCCGATTGCCTTACAGCCGGCGCCAGGGAGAGGTGTAGCGGCGGCATTTCAGACACGACGTGGCGCCTGTGTTTTATTGGGCATCGACACGTCGGCCGGCCAGTCATGTCAATGCCGGGACGTCACTCAGCCCTACCTTGGTATTCATTGAAAAAGGCTTTCCACGTCAGATCACATATTTTGGAGGAAGACTTTTCTTTCGAATTTTGTCATGCACTACTTCAGAAGCCTTGGTGACTTCAACTAGGATGATGACTGATTATTGAATCTTACTTTTGCCAAATCTGTAACAGTTCTCAACATCTGGCAAGTGATTTACATGAAAGTTGTTGATTCAACTCTTACTTTGCTGTCGATCAAGAATACAGTTTGTTCCACCCGTTCTCAAATTTTCAGTGCTGGTCCCGTATCAAGACGCCACACGACACGGCCGGCAAGCTGCATCCGCGGCAGATTACGTGCATGAGACAAAATGAATATGTGA
>NC_066535.1:16400913-16490913 GCF_024679095.1 Eriocheir sinensis | reverse complement strand
GGTTTTGCATCTTGGATGGCCTTTTAAGAAACACTTGTGTGAGCGCAGTCAAGGCGTCCCTCTACTGGAGGCCCTGCAGGCTACTCACCGGCGCGGTGGGTGAATGGTAGGGGTTGTGAGGCTCCATTTCTCGACGAGGTGCTTCGATGAATAAAGAAGTTTTGATTCTTGGCGTCTTAATTCTCAATGGAACAGTAACGTTGTGCTTTTTAATCTCAAGCTTGCTTGCATTTAGTAGCAGGGATCGAAGCCCTGTACCGCAAGGAGGGCTGGTGATCTTTCGTGATCGTCGGGAACTCCTTCAAGGACCACGCGCTGGAGTTTGCTGGACGGGACGGAGCGGTGGTGCTTGGCTGGTGTCGCGCGCCCGACTACACATCCGTCAGGTCAACTCGAACCCTCTTGTTGGTCCTACTGCGCTGCTGCTACTGCTGCTGCTGCGGAGGCGGTGGGGGCAGCTTTTCCTGGTGATGACGATGATTCTTCTGTTGCTGCTACAAACCTTATCCCCACAACGAAGACAGAACTAACCCACAAAGTCGCTAAGGACGTACCAAAGGTTCCCCAGCACATGAGATTGAACCATGAGTGCTGCAGGGCCAAAGGTTTTACACGGGGCGGAGCGACACGCGGATGTGGCCCGCTTCTGACCACTCCTGTCCTTCCGCGGCCCACCAGCCCACCCACTGCCATCTATTGACGGTACAAAATTCACAGACGTCTCACTTCTGCCTAACGCCTCCACAGCGTCACCCGACATCCCGCCAAAGCTGAAAGAAACAAACAAAACTAAACCACCCTTTCTAACAAATGCTCCCTCCCAGCTCTTATCATGCTGCCACGCAATCCCCTCCTCACCGGCATACCCAGAAAGGTCACGACTTTAAAGTAACACAATATCGACCTTATTTTCTCTGCATATCATATTTTCTTTATTCAATTTCGGCAAAAGGTTCCAGAGTCTTCCCTCTGCCCTCACCTGACCATCATCACCGCTCCTCCTCCTCCTTCTCTTTTCTTCATCATCACAATCGTCGACTCACTCCTTTCACTCTTCGGTCCCTCCCGTTCCTCCTGCAATAAGAGGTTCGCTCCTCACTTGCAACTGAACAACTCCTCATCCTGAGTCTCATAAAGTCGCGAAGCAAATTATTCCTTAAAGTGTGACGTGTTTTTATTGTTTCGTACTCTGCCCTGCTGCCGCTGTTGCTGCTGCTACTGCTTTCGCCGCCGCCAGAGAATGCCGCCCCGGACAGTACTACACGAGGGTCTCACCGGTCCAGTACCGGCAGCAACGGCAAGTACTGGGCTACTACGTCAATTATAAATCAGAAAAAAAATCGCATTGCCTTTTTTGCAACATGAACACAGTAATAGCGCGATATAAAACTACCTTGCCTTTATGCAGCCGTGCATTTTACAACCTTAAGACGATGCTTGTGTACCAGACATTTGTACGTCAGGCCATAAAAAGTTCAACTTTTAATTATACTTTGTATTCAAACACGGCAGCACACAAAGACGGCACAAGGAATGGGAGAAAGATATTGATAGAACGCGAGGAAGCTCCAGAAGGAAGGAGAGGGAGAGAGGGTCGTTCAGAGGGGATGGGGGGACATTGCAGCAGCTTCTATCTACTTTTTGTTAAGGATATGAAAATGAGTTTTTCGGAAAGGACCTTAGAACAAAATTGGAGAAAGTTTGGAAAGTATTTAAAGGAGTTTCAGATAAAATGATTCAAGGAGCTTTAGGTGCGAGTGGCAGCTCGAGATGGAGAGTGCAAATAACCGTGAGAGGGACAGAACACTAAACAAAACTAGAGCTTCACATGAAATGGCAGAGAGCTTGTGCGAAACGGAAGGGAGTAGCAGAAAGAAAAAAGAAAAGTTTGCAAGAAGGTTAAGACAAGTTCCAGAAGGAATGCGAGAACGAGCTGGAGAGAGGACTGGAGGGTGGGGAGTAGGAAAGTCTGGTATAGGAGCTATGGGTAGGAAATGCATGGGTGAGGATAACGGAATGGGAGGAAAGGGACTTACAGAGAGGAATGGGAGACTGCTTTAGAGGACGCGAGAGGGAATGAGAGAGAGAGAGTGTGTGTGTGTGTGTGTGTGTGTGTGTGTGTGTGTGTGTGTGTGTGTGTGTGTGTGTGTGTGTATGGAGGGGGGGCGGGAGCGCCTTAACTACGATCTATACTTTCAAAAGGTGAGGAGCATCAATACGCCTCTGGAACTGAATGTTTAATCCTATTTAGAATCTGATTTCTCTTCCTAGGAATACCGTGCTGAGGGAATCTCTTTCTGCACCCTTCATACACTTCTTGGTGAGTCTCATTTGCCGTAAAAAAAGGAAGTTAAATAGATAAATAAGCAAATAAAGAGCCGCAGGGGAGAGGCGAGGCGACCAACTTTGCAACTTCAGTCTCGCTTCCGTTTTGCCTTCGACACAGCCTCCTCACCTCCCCGCCTGGCCCGTGAGGTCGCCTGCTCCGTCGGACCGGTTGTGAGGAGCGATTGTGTGGCGAGGCATTATTCACCCATTCCGTGCGTCGGGCCATGTACGGCGGGCAGGAAGGGGAGCCTCGCGCCGTGGCTGGATCTCTGTTTGCCCTTGTCCGTCTTGCCGTCTGTGCGTCCGTCTTCCTGCCTGTTTGTTTATGTCTGTCTATCTGGATGTGTTTTTTATGTGTCTGCCGATCAGCCAACCTTTCTGTGTCCTCTCTCGAAATATTAAAATATGTAAGATAACAGTAAATAAACAAAAATAAGCAAACAAATGAATGAATAAACATGCAAAAAATAAACAAATAAACAAACAAATGAATAAATAATAAGTCCCTTGCCAAACAGCCAGGTCGCTCATATTTAATAATTATATGAACGAAAAAGACTCATAAAATGGACGAAAAAATCTGGAAAAAAGAAAACAAAGATGTAAATTCTAGGAGGACGTTTCCTGTTATAACGGATGAAAAATCAAAATGCTACTCGACACTTGCGAAGACAATTCTAATTATTAACATGGACGTATGGAAAATAAGGTGTGCGGCGCCACGGTTACTTGGCAGAGAGAGATGGCGTGTGTGTGTGTGTGTGTGTGTGTGTGTGTGTGTGTGTGTGTGTGTGTGTGTATTGTTTTTACGTGCCGTTCATACGAGACCAATAAGGTGACGCATTTCTATCTTCCACTCCAGCGTCACCGTCCCCCGCAAGCCCGACAGGCGAGGCTTCATGGAGGTCCGTTTTCCATACCAAATGAAAGGCCCCGACGACTCAAGACGGACGAAAAAAAAAAAAAATAGAAGTCGCTGAAATAAAAATGGCAGATGGGCGGAGGGAGGGAGGCAGGCAGGGGATAAGCACGTTGAATAAACTCCTCGTTGGAAATACGTGTACAATAAGTTCTTGTGTTATTTTCTCTCCGCATTACGTAACACTATTGACGAAGCAACTGTCCGTGAAACTCCGTGGAATTTTAGATCCGCCTAAGTTGTAAGTTTGTGATGGGGAGGAGAATGTGTGATGTCGGTGAGAATGGCGACCGTGACGGGCGGGAGGGAGCGTGGGGGGGGGGGGGGCGGGAGCAGGGGGAGCAGAAGCAGGGCACGGTGGTGAGGGTAAGGGAGGGGAGAAGGTGTGCAAGGGGACGGCAAGGACTTCCAACGTCGGCAAGGAGGATGGGAGGCCGGTATTCCCCAGGCGGCATGTCATGTCGCCTCTGTCGCAGAGGAGATTTTAGTGAGGGGAGGGGGTGGCAGGGGGGGGATTGGGATGAGGGGTGGGGGGAGGGGGAGGAGGAGAGGAGGATATTGGAGGATACACTCGCCCCTCCCACACCATTACCTGGCCACTCATAACTCAGAACGTCAATGACATTAACTTAAGATTGGGGACGTTGTGCTTGTCACATTAGCCTTCAGGAGACCTCATGACGCGGGGCTGTAATGGCCGATTAGCGGCTCACCGGGTGTTGTGCGGGGGCCCAGGTCAGCCACCCCCTCCCACTCCCTCCACACACGGATCTATTGTGATGCTCTTTTCTCCATAACGTAACAAAAGCCCCCCACTGCTTAGAGAAACCAAGACGCCGGGAGCAGCAGCGGCAGCATCCCCGGGGCATCGGTCAAAGCTGCTCACACGCGGCGGGTTCGGAAGAGTGGCTCACGCATCCTCCTCCTAACTGACTCGAGGGAGGGAGGGAAGGAGGGAGGGACGCCACTCCTTAACTCCGGTAGCTTGGCCCGCAAACGCGTCTGCAATGTCAAGCATCGGGACAGGGGCCGCGCTCCTATAAATCGCATAAAGGTAATATAGCTCTAGAATTGCCAGTAATGGACCGCGAGACTTGCACACAAAACTAGCCTCAAGTATCACAGCGTTTACAGCCTCCAGAAGCTCTACTGCCAGCCCTCCCCCCCACAAGCCATGACAGTAGAGCCTAGGGTCGCTAATCAACCAAAATATATAGACCTGCTGCCATGCACACTACCACGGCCTTCAACCCCTACTCCACCCTCTACCAGAATCATGTCCCCTACAACACACACCAACAACGGTTCTTCGACATGCAACTCTCTTCCACAACACCACCACTACCAATAGCCCTTAATACTACCTATTTAGCCTCAACATATCCCCAGTCACTACCAGCACCCCCAACACTATCCTTCTTCCACCACCAGCTATCTGTATATACCATCCGCATACCCACAACTGCTTTCAACACCACGCATCTACCACCAACATACTCCACTACCATCAACCACATCACCATATACCCTGCAACCTACATATGCCAACCACCCTCTGTAGCTGTTCTCCATCATTCATCCCCTCCCCCACCCTCTCCCAACCACCCACTTCTACTCGCCGCCCCGCCACTCCCTCCTGCGCTAGCCACGTTCCATGCAAGCAGGGGCCCGCCCCCACAACCACCGCCGCTAATGCAACACACGCCTGCCGCCCCTTAAGAGGTCAAGCGTTCCTTCGACTTTAGGGCGGTGATTGTAATTCGGTGGGTCGTCTTGGGATGGGCGATGCTGCTTTGCGCTTCCGGCTTAGCTGCTTCTTTTTATCATTCCCTTGTGGGGTTAAGCGATGCGAGGTGGTATTCTTTGTCTGTCTCTCTGCTTCTGTCTCTTAAGTTTCTCCCCCTATTTTTCTATTCCATTCGTTATCGCTTTACCTGCTACTTCACACACACACACACACACACACACACACACACACACACACACACACGTTGCTACATCTCTTTACACACACACCTCAGAATAATGCCGCCAGGAAATGAATAAGTTATACCTCGAACTCAATAAACGTGAGATCCAATGCAAGGCGACGGGGTTCCGGGGTCACTCAGCGCGGCGTGTGGAGGGCCAGGCCGGGCTGGGCGAGGCCTCCAGGCACGCCCTCCTTCGTTAGAGCGTACGAGGCCCCTTCAGCCATTCCCTCCTTCGTTACGGTGCAAAATTAGTCGCTTTCAGGTATTCCGTCCTTCGTTAAGAGGCGGAGGTCATAACGCGCTCTCTCTCTCTCTCTCTCTCTCTCTCTCTCTCTCTCTCTCTCTCTCTCTCTCTCTCTCTCTCTCTCTCTCTCTCTCTCTCTCAGTGCCACTTAGTCTGCCGCGCTTCTCTGACACACACACACACACACACACACACACACACACACACACACACACACACACACACACACACACACACACTCACACACACACACACACACACACACACACACACACACACACACACACACACACACACACACACACACACACACACACACACACATACCTACGTACACACCATGCTATTCCATCAATGTGACCATGAATGCCTTTTTCTTTGTTGCCTTGCTCTTGTTCCTGTTCCTTCTCCCCTACGACCCTCGCTGCCTTGACTGCTCACGGCCCCTCGCGTTCTCTTCCTTTCCACGCCCATCGCCCGGCCTCCATACCACCCTCCCGTACCCTCGCCCTTCCAGTGTTCTAATAGCCAATCCTAACCCAGACCCGGGCCTAACACATTGCTTTGTAAGTCGCCCCACACCGTATCACCTCCACTCATACTTCTCTCAAAGCTCATTTTCTTTAACCTCCGCCACTACGCATTTTCTTGAGGTCCTCCTCCATCCACTCTTCGCTATACCAATAATAACGTTTCCCTCAATACTTGCCGCTTGATCCTGCCGCCAAACATTACCACCCTCCTCCCCTGCTCCCCCTCACCTTTCCATCCTGTTCGCCACCTCGCCACAGTTCTTAACGTCGCAGTAATCCCGGCAATTTTATCTTTTTTTTTTATGACAAATGCAGATCTAAAGCTCACGGTCGCGTTTCGCCGGGAAGACCAATTGCCTGTCCCACACGACATCCGGCTCGGAATTGCTGCCCCCCAAAATGAGCACTTGAAGGGGAAGGGATGGAAGGGGACGAAGAGGAGAAGGGAGGGTAAAGGAGAGGACGGGAGGCCAATGGCAGGCTCTTAAGGCTCATGACATTTGGTTGGTTGGCTGCTTGGTCATTCCGCTGCTCCTGCCGGCCTGAGAACATGAAATCTCAGCTCTTTTCTTCATGCCAAATATGGTGTGGAATTAAGGCTGCCTCGCCTGAGCAAATTACTGTAGTTATGCTACTGCTGCTGCTGGTGATATAATACAAATACTAAAAAATACAGTAACAATAGTAATGAATAAAGCAACGCCAGCAACAGCAACACATTTTCTTTCTATCAGCTGTCGATATTTTCATACTGACTGCTCTTCTGAACTTGCTAACTGTGAGGCACTCCGAGGCCTACCTTCCCCTACATTAAAATCTTTTCACTTTTTTTTTTTTAGCGAAGCGTCTCCGTTGCTAGTGAGCGACGTGCTAGAGCCCTCTATCGGCGATAAAGCTCGCAGAAGTTAGTATTCCTGAAGTAGCCAATTTTCAGATATTATTGGTGACACTGCTGCACCTTGTCATCTAAGAAAGCCACGATGGTCCAGGAACAAATATATTAGAGCATTCGAAGGCAATGGATTATACGCTCAAAGTCATACATGGGACCACCAAGCCTGTGACCCTCAAGATTTTGCTTGGAACCCCTTGCAAAGTGCTCCAGAGTTTAGGACCCCTACGGAAAAAATTATAGTGGAAGACCTGCATCATAAATTTACATTTTCAGAATACCTAAAGAAAGAGTAGAGCCTAGGCATCCCAAGAGCTGCGGCGGCGAGACGTCCTCACGGCCCCTGGTGATCCTCGGTGCGGCGGCGGGGCAGAACAAGGGCCGCGGCGGCTCAGGGGCGGGAAGGCCACTAGGCCGAAGTGACATCGGCAGGTGTGTGTGTGTGTGTGTGTGTGTGTGTGTGTGTGTGTACGCGCGCGGTAATGAGGTGCATCTCCCTGAGCCCCGCCGGCCCAGCACGGTCACGCTCGCTGTGCCGCCGCTGCTGCCCCGAGCGGCCCGTGACGAGGACCCTGGTAATGACGGGAAGCCTGACGCGAAAGAAAAGAAAATGCCGAAAAAAAAAACATGAAACATGATTCAGAGGAAGGCAACAGAATTCTTTGGTTTGCAAAAATATTACCTTGTATTTTTCGATAGATAAACACCCGGACGCAGATTTAAGCAACTAACTTAAGAGGATAACAAGATTAAATGACAGTATGAAGTCATTTTCCTGGCGAGTCATACATGTCTATACTTCCCTCCCGGGCCTCTGCCCTCCTCTGTTGCCTGTGTTTGGTTTGTCCGTCACATACACTGGCTTCCTCTTTGGATCCAAAATGTTCCAACCTTGTGTCTATATTATATCACTCTTATATACAAAAAGCTTCCTTCACCATATAGTCACATATTTTTGCTTGGTAACTTTTTTCCTTCCATCCTGCCAACCCTGGAGCAAACACTGCACAGCTGTCTCGTTGCCAAGCTGACTTACACCTAATGGGGGCGCCTAGAAAGGGAATATTCAAGAGGCTTTCAATACAATCATGTTAACAGTTATACTTTTAATAAAAGGCTCCTTTCTTTGAAATTGTTGGAGTCGCGGAACATTAACGATCGCAGAGTAACGTTGTGCGGGGTCAGTCTGTCACACCCTTTCGCATTAAGAACCAAGCTGCAGGTGCAGGCGAAGGTGGGGGCCGCACGCACTTCCTGCACACGCGCCGCCTGCTGCATACTGAGCGGCGGCAGCAGGAAAGTTGGAGGGCGTCACGAGGCGGCAGCCGCCAATGCCTCGACGCGGCGCTGCATCCACGATGCAATAGGTAAGGCGATTGGAAACGTGGGGGGACTCACTATCTCTTAATCGTTCCAGAGATCCAAATTTATCACTTGTGACATGAAGAATATACCGGGGGGCTGGGATGCTGAGCCTGCGGGTGGGGGTGGTGGAGGGGGTGCTGAGCATGCAAGGGGGCAGCTGAGCGTCATGGAGGGGGCCAATGAGGTGCTGAGCGTGCACACAGAAACAGATGAGGCACTGAGGGTACAGGTGAGGGAGCTGAGCGTGCAGATGCATGCATTTCATGAGCTGTGTGTGCAGGTGGAAACAGACGCAGGGCTGAGAACGTAAGGGGGAGTAAGAGGTGCTAAGAGTGCAGGAGCAGGGACAGGAGTGCCGTTCTACGTCCAGGTGGGGTATTGAGAACCCTTATACAGGTTGCTGGGGGTTGTGGGTGCTTCATGCAGGGGATGGCAGATGAGGCGCTGCGGATTAAGGGAGGCAGCCGGTGGGGTTTTGAGCATCTTCTGTGCTAGTATACCTCTGGGAGTGTCACAACAAAGGCCAGGTACACATCACGCACAAAAGACTGGCCCGGGACATTGTAATTCACACAGTGAGCATTGTGGCGGGAACCTGGCGGGAACAGTGTTCGGACATGGTTCCGTCCAGCCACCGTCAGGGCCTTGCATCGCACCTGGCTGGCCACTCCTCCAACACGAGGCACCTCTGCTGCCGTCCTAGCATCACTATCGTACGTGACCCCCGTAATCGCCGCCCTTATCGCCCAGCTGGTTACGACAAACCCTTAAAACGCTGGTACGCTCAGCAAACTGTATGTCTGACATAAGCATTAACTAAAAAAAACTTTGGTGTCGTAAGGTGTTTGTCTGAAACTTTCCATTGCGGCGAGTGACTCCATCCTCGAGGTTGGTGTTTCGTGGCTCGCCTGAACGTAGTTTAGTACCAGGCGCCTCTGTTCCTTCACCTTATTCACCCATCCGTAATTCAATTTGAGCACCTTTTTTCTTCTCTCATTCCTCGGGGCCAGGACCAGCCAGTGCTTACAGTCCTTTATAGAGATTTTGTAACATCTACAACTGATCCCAACCTGAGCGGTGCGGCTGACCTGTGCCGGGATTCAATAAGGTACTGAGTACTGGTGGATGGGGAGTTTGCGTGGTGGTGGTGGTGGGGTGGGGGGGGGGGGGGGGCCGCCGCCAGGAAAAGGAGTTGGAAAGGAAGACCTCGAGGACCGGAAGCAAAGCCTTCTTTCTGCCTCCCGCCACGACAATGTCTTAAACGTTGCCTTGTTAAAGATACGACCTGGTATCTACCGGCCGGCTCGGCCATTGTGATGCACGTCACGCAGCGCTGTGTGGCGCTGTGTGCTGATGCCCCGCGACCCCGAGCGACGCTGTGCCTCACGAGCCCTGCGTGGTGGCGCGCTGCCCTCTTGTAGGAACCACCTGTACGCATGCCTCGCCGTGTGTTAATTGTCTATGGATGAGATACAAATACCTATTGCTCATCACAGCTCTCTCTCTCTCTCTCTCTCTCTCTCTCTCTCTCTCTCTCTCTCTCTCTCTCTCTCTCTCTCTCTCTCTCTCTCTCTCTCTCTCTCTCTCTCTCTCTCTCAACTTCAGAGGGCTTGATATGATGAATGCCCTATGAGTTCCTGGAATAGCAAAACAATCCCCCATCCTCCCTCAAATCCCCCCATCCATTCCCGCCTCCCGGCAGGCACCCACCCACCTCTTGTTCCCCCTCACCAGCCCACCCTCCTCCCCAGACGCCCACACACTGGCCGAGCTCCCTCTCACCCACCCACTCACCCACGCCCACCATGAACGGGCCATGAGGAGTTGGTAGTGAAGTATCATTACCAACCCCCATTCTCTTTAAACGTTATCATTATCTTTTAATTACCAACATTAGATGCTTTGATGGTTGCTATGTAACGTGCATTTGTTATGCTTAGCAACGACCCATTCCTGCGAGGAACAGAACGAAAAAATAAATATTAAAATATTCCATCAAATAGGAATGAGTGAATAATTAATTATGAGGTCATTTAGACCAAAATTCTCTCTCTCTCTCTCTCTCTCTCTCTCTCTCTCTCTCTCTCTCTCTCTCTCTCTCTCTCTCTCTCTCTCTCTCTCTCTCTCTCAAGCCGTGCACGCATAACGCCCTCCTTACAATGCTGCCCCCACGTCTATTTGTCCGGATCAGCACCCGACACACGAGCAAATGAAAAATTTCTGTCCCGACATACCAACGTCGCCCGACCGGCGTTCAGAGCCGCCAGGAGTGGGGGGAGGGAAGGCGATGACGATCTCCTCTCAAGGATAAACCGCTTAGTAAGCGATTTGGACGAAGCAAGCTTCTCATATTAAGGTTTTGAAACACGTGATTTGCTTACCGGTCATTTAAGGACCAGCGACGAGGGCGGCGCGCACCGGCAGCAGGTGAACCCCTCGTCCTCTCCCCTGCCGCGGGTGTGGCGCGTCTCGCCTGCCGCGGCAGCTTGGAGGCCCAAACATGGCGCACGGTTCAGACATTTATTCAAGCAGCAGCAACACTACAACTGAAAAATTCAGCATCACAACACACCCACCTGTGTCCCAGATGGCGGGTAGGCGAGGCAAGAAGCTACAGGGGGCGCGGCGATAAACAAATGAGTGAAGCAGCGTCATTGCGAACACATGTAATAGCAATGCTAGTGCCACTTCGTATAATACTGATCAAAGTCAAAAGAACATCACGCAATACGCAGCACGAAGACGAGCGTTACTAAGCCGTTGATCGAACTAGTCAGTGATTGTAAAAGGAACAGAGGACGGAAAAGATGAGTCCATCTGAAAGGCTGCTGTAAGAATCTTCAAGGGCGAGGACAAGAGGAAAAGACTAGTGGAAGCGATGCAGAAGGGAGGATCAATTGGGCTGAAATGGAGATATAGAGGAGTGGGGGAAGCAGGGGGGAGGACGAAGGATTCAAAAAGATAACTGAAGAAAAAACGAATCGAGTATCAAAATTTAACAGTGCTCAATATGGTGTGTGTGTGTGTGTGTGTGTGTGTGTGTGTGTGTGTGTATGTGCACGCGAACATTTACAGCGCAGAATAAACCGGTTCAAGAAAACAAGATAAAAACAACAAGAAAACAACGGTAATTCTAAGTGTGTCGTGTCGTTTATCTAATGCACGCTGAATCGAACGGAAAACGTGAACAATGGGAAAATAAGCAAAGGCCATTAGCAACCACTTTAATTTTTTTCCTTCATATTATCAAGCTTGATCGGTAGACGTGTCCTTCCCTGCCTCTTCCCGTCGTCCCACTGAGGTATATTTCTCTACATGTGGAAGACGCCCCCACCCTCCCCCCTCAGGCTTAATTTTCAATCTTATTTCCTCCTTATACTACGATTGGGACGTTGTGTACATTTCCTTCTCACTATTTTTCTCTCATACATTTTTGTTTTGTTTTCAGTCGTCTTTACACGCAACATTAAAATCTACAGTAAAATCTTATCAAAGTTCTATACGCATGGGATTGTCTCAATCTCCAAGGCAAGTACACACACACACACACACACACACACACACACACACACACACACACACACACACACACATATAGTCTCTCTCTCTCTCTCTCTCTCTCTCTCTCTCTCTCTCTCTCTCTCTCTCTCTCTCTCTCTCTCTCTCTCTCTCTCTCTCTCTCTCTCTCTCTCTCTCTCTCTCTAGTGCCTGAAAACTCGTTGCTCAAAGATAAACATTCTGCCCCCACGAGCTCCTCCGGCGTTGGTAATTAAAACAATCTTATTTAATAAACATTGGTACGAAAAAAAGCGTACTTTAAGTTGCCGCGGGAAGTGATGAAAGAGCCATGGAGGGGGCGGGCGGGGAGCAGCAGGAGAGAGGGAGAGACAGAGGAGGGAGTGGAGGCGGGGCGGGCAGGAGTGAGAGGGTGGTGAGGGGCAGAGAAAGGAACACGGGAGGGGAGGGAAAGGTGAAAGAGGACGAAGTTAGAATGACGAAAGGATGAGGGAATGAATGAAAAGGAATCTGCGAGAGAGAGAGAGAGAGAGAGAGAGAGAGAGAGAGAGAGAGAGAGAGAGAGAGAGAGACTAATAGAACATGGGAAAAATAAACACTAGAGAAACATGAATTCACTAAGTACGTTTATGTCAAGAAACACAACACCCAAGTTCCAAAGAGCTCCTTGAACCTAAGTATTGAAAAGAATCTCATTGGATAAACACTAATACGAAAAACTAACTTCCTTTGAGTTGCCGCGGGAAGTGCTGAAAGAACACTGGAGGGGAGGACGGAGAGGAGCGAGTGCGGGGCGGATGAGGGAATGAGGGGAAAAACGACGAAGTGGAAGATGATGGAGTTGGAATAGTAAAAGAAGGGAATGAAAGCAGCCCTCAAGTCTATTGGAGAAGTTACTGCAAGAGTGCGCTAGTTAACCCCCAATACACACTCCTGCAGCAGTTGGAGAGTTGGAAAGTTTCGTTTAGTCGGCGCAACATCTGTGGTCATATGCCGGAGAGAGACAGAAGGGGAAGGAGTTATAGGAACCTACAGGAGCAGTGTTCAGGGGCGGCACCGTACACCACACACCCGTGCACCCTTGCCGTCTCCGTGTTCCCACCGCACACTATCAAACACATTTTCTTTCTCTTCGTACTTTTCATCAAGAATAAAAACGAAAGGGACCAGTGGGGGGTGCAGGCGCGCGGTGGCGAAGAAGGATGTATAGTGCTGGGAGGTGGGGGTGGGGGGGGGGGGGAGCAGACGTGACGAATGGTGGTTATTTTTCTGAGGTGGACAAATATTTTCTCAAGAGCCGCGATTTCACACATCTGCCTCCGAGGCGCCACATTTGCAGGCGGCAAACAGTAAAGGATACAGCCTCAGCGTTGTATAAATTTTATCAATAACAAACACGTTGATAATGATGATAATAGTAATAATAACAGTAATAATAACAATAATAATAATAATAATAATAATAATAATAATAATAATAATAATAATAATAAATAGCAATCTCTGCCTTCCTATTACTACTACTACTGCTACTACTATACTACTACTACTACAAATAATAATAATACATGCTACTATTACTACTACTCCACGACTACCACTTTCACTCTATTCCTTATTATGGGTATGATAATCCTGATACTACTAACATATTACTACACTATTACAACTAGAGCTATACCCATTTACTATTTATTCTTATTCTTACTATTATTTTGTACTTTTTACATGTTGCTGCAGCTCGTGTTGTTCTTACCTCTGAGTTCATAAAGATCTAAGTATAGAAAAAAAAATTGTCCATACCTAATTTTACCTATTCCTACATCATCTCAGATAAATGCATATAATAGCAATACGATCCTGTGACTGACACACACACACACACACACACACACACACACACACACACACACACACACACACACACACACACAGTTATAGATCAGTCACCCACTTCAACATTCCCTCTTTACGTTTTCTACGACGCTCCCAGATCCTGGCGTGTCAGCTCTAGGAAGCGACATGCAGGCAGCGGCGCCCCCGAAACTTTAGTGCAATAATAAATTACTCTACGTCTTGTGAATTCATCCAATATATGCGATGACGTGCGGCGGCATATGGACGCTAAGATTAGGCAGAGGGACGCACTGCGAGGAGTAACCGCGGACACAGGAGGGAGGGGGAAGGGAGCCCGGCGCGTACTCATTCTGCACGACACACATTTGTCTCCTTTATATCTCTGTGGCACCCAGCTGACGGGACCCCCTCGCTGCCGCTGCCGCCCCGAGCCCCGCACTGCACGGCCCTCGCAGCAGCCCCAGCCGCCGCCGCCGCCAAGATGAGAGATAATAATAATATGAAGAGGGGGAAGAGGGAGGAGGGAGGGAGCCTGTCAAGAGAAAAATGAAGTGCTGCTATGTTTTCACGTCTGCTTCATCTACATAAAATGAGAAGTGGTTTTCTCTCTCTCTCTCTCTCTCTCTCTCTCTCTCTCTCTCTCTCTCTCTCTCGCCGGGAGCTTTGGCCAGCCCTGCTCGCTCACCTGTAACAGACGTAATTAGTACTCTGCTCCTCACAGGTAAGATAAAAGGTTACGTCTTAACTTTTTGCAAATATTATTATACTACACTGTGACCTTCCGTGCCTCCGCCACGTTCCCTGCCGAAGGCGACGGCCGTCCCCTTCCCGGCGGGGCGAGGCGGGGCGGTGCGGTGCGGGACGGGTCGGGGCGGGGCCCCCACCCAGGTGGATACGTGTTACGACGAATGGCTGTCTCCTGAGATGTTTGACTTATAATGTTGACATTTTATTGCCCACTCTTTTTAAACTTTTACAAAATTGTCATGAATAAATCCCTGTCAAGACAAACATACTTTCAAACTCAGATTTTATAACCAAATGATATTTTCTTTTAGAAACCAACATTGAACCATTGTGGATCATTCCTGTCAGGACTATAATTACTGCAGACATAACTTTCAAACATATCTTAAGACAGAGGGCAAGGCTATTTTCTACCGTCGCCTAATTGAAGTCAGTCACTACAAATTGGGTCCCTCCAGCCGACTTACTAACGCCCCGATGCCGAGCCGGGGTCCTCAGCCCTTGCTTCCTACAAAGGAGGAGCCTCAGCTTGTCCGCCTCAAGCTCGCCTGCCTCACATAACCTAATTATCAGTCCATCTCCCGTTCTACCCTCATCGTCTCTGGCGAGTGACAGACCATGCGAGC
Organism: Eriocheir sinensis; assembly: GCF_024679095.1. NCBI lineage: Eukaryota > Metazoa > Arthropoda > Malacostraca > Decapoda > Varunidae > Eriocheir > Eriocheir sinensis. The sequence goes on along the minus strand of NC_066535.1, from coordinate 16,475,913 downwards.
TGCGAGGGCTGTTTGCTTATTACTAATAGTCGCGGATGCCAAGGATAATGACGCTGAAGGTTACTGGTTCTTTGTCTACTTTTTTTCTTCCTTTCAGCAATCATCCTCCACCTACATCCTCCTCCACGTCCTGTTCGCCAATTCCTTCCCCCCTACAGCCCAGTGGGTGACCCTGAGGGACTAACCGTCTCGAATGCACTGCCCTGGCATAGAAAATGGTTCCTGTCAACGAAATAAGCCATGTCTATAAAGGTTGGTCAGGAACAAAGCGACCGTGTGCTAGATAGAAGTCCTCTCCGCCCTCTCATTTGCCCTCGTATAGTTACTGGTTGTGTCGGCCTTTTGCTCGAGCCAGCGGAAGAAATCACCTCAGCACACTTATCCTTGTGTCTGCACCAATTATCCCTTCCCTCTTTGAACAAGTAATTTTCTCTAAATCACCCGTGACGTAACAGAGTGCCTACTTTGCATGCATCCCTACTATTTTGCTGCATAGATTTAGAGTCCGAAGGGAGCGAGGGAAAGCGAGAGATGGGAAGATACAAGGCAAGGGAGACGCAGGTAAGAAAAATTAGGCGAGGAAGCTTTTTCTCGTCTGTACAACATCCGTACACGATGAGGCACAGAAACAAGATGTCCTTATTATGTCAACGGCTACGCGGGGGAACGTGGGGATCTGGAGGAGTCAGCACGGCAAGTGGCCACACACACACACACACACACACACACACACACACACACACACAGGTAAACTGCAGACTCTGGGAGGGTTGCCAAGAGCCCGGATGTCATCGTCTTAAGTTCTCTGGCGACGTTTTTTCGAGAAAGGAAACATGTGGAACACCCGTCGCTCGTGTACCGGAATAGACTCGTTTCTGTGACATTCTTCAGTGGGATTCACGGCGGTAAGGAAATAATACTCGCGATCGATTTGTCTTCTCTGCCGCCGCCATTACAAGGATCGACAACCAGTTTTCTCTCCGCAGACAAAAGCTTTCCATGTATCCGCCTGCCTTGTCTTCTGAGTCACACGCGCAATATTTAGAAAACTTGCAAACTTGCGTTGGCCGCGGAAATGCCTGAACCGGTGCGTCATGCTCGGCCACGTAACTAACCTCAAGGCTTTTCGTGCAATGCTTCACAAATACCGATTAAACAAATATTTTAGTAATTAACTGAAAATCACATGACGTCGCTGGCGTGATTCTCCTCGCTACTCTTTCGTGTGCGTGTTTAAAACGCCAACCTTCCATCTCCAGAGCTGGCTAAATAATTACCTGCCAGAGATTGGCTCACCACACCGGGGTTATCAGAGGGTGTTCGGCGAGGAGAGGGGCGCCTGCACCACGCGAGGCCAGGCAAGCGGGATACTGGTGCTTGTCGCATGAATCAATGTTAGGACGAAGCTGATACAATATCTTGTTAAATCAAGAAAATTGTAATCCTTAATGATCCAGCTTTTTTGGTTAATAAATTTTCACGATAAACTTTATTACTTCAGTCCCTTCTTGGTGCTTGGAAAAAGCAAACTTAGCGAGAGATTGGCGGCAAGATCCGCGGAGTGTTTGGATATAATGCAAGAGATGTAGCACAGGACTAGCGAGGCGCAGGGGATGAAGGGTGGTCACCGGTCAGGGCAGTTTTAGCTTCGCAAAACCAGCCGCCACAGTCAAACCTTGGGAGCATTACCCGACCATCCATCCGCCGGCCCGCCCACCTCAGGTCCCAGTGCCGCTACAGACCACGCGTGTGCCAAATTTCAGGTTTGTGGTATTGACAGACAGGCCGCGGGCGGGAGTCGGTCCGCCTCATGAGCCACAGACGGGAGTTCTGAGAATCTTTGTCAGACTTTAAACCTTCCCTCCCGCCGGTACCATCTCCTGCCCAGTCTTGCCTTTTAGTGTCCTTCAGAGGCTTGCCCCTGCCTTTCCTGTGCCCTTTAGTGCCCCGTCCTGCCTTGACCCTTTCAACTTTAAGGCGTCTTTCAATGCCCTTCAGTGCCCTGGTGTCGCTCGTCAATGTCCTGCCCTGCCCCATTCCAGTCAACCCCTGCCTGTCAATGCCCTTCAGTGCCCTGGTGTCGCCCGTCAATGCCCTGCCCTGCCCTGCCCTGCCCCTTTCCAGCCAACCCTTACCTGTCAATGCCCATAAGTGTCCTGGTGTCGCCCGTCAGTGCCCTGCCCTGGCCCATTCCAGTCAACCCCTGCCTGTTAATGCCCTGCCCTGGCCCATTCCAGTCAACTCCTGCCTGTCAATGCCCTGCCCTGGCCCATTCCAGTCAACCCCTGCCTGTCAATGCCCTGGTGTCGCCCGTCAATGCCCTGTCCTGCCCCTTTCCAGTCGACCCTTGCCCTTTTTTTTTTTACGTATTCGCCGCCTATGGCGCCCGTAGGCTTTCTTGATGGGGCCTGATGGTCGGCTCCAGCCCGTCGTGGCGCAGGCAAGTGTTTATAGTGGCGCCATCTTGCATTGGTTCATGCTGCCCCCCGGGGCTCATCTTTGATCCTAGAATCAGGGTTAATAGGTGGTCTTCTGGACAGCATGTGGGTAGTCTTAGGCCACTCGGCGATGGCTGAAAAATCCCGGCTTGTGTCACCGGGCGGGGCGCGAACCCGCGTTGTCCTGGACGCGGCGCCGTCACGCTATCCACTCAGCCACCGCCTCCCCCTGTCAAATGTTCATCAGTGCCCTGGTGTCTTCTGTCAGTGATCTGCCCTACCTCCCCACTCCTTGCTTTTCACTGGTCTACAGAGCCCTCCGCCCCGAGCCGTCGTGTCTGCCTTGCACTGCTTGCCATTACCTTCCACTCTTCTGTTCTGTGCCGCTAACGTCCACCGCAAATCGAGTTCAACCTAAACTCTACGGGACGATTTTGCGCTCCTGCTATCACCCCCAAGCCACCACGCACCTAACACGTCCTCTTAAAAACACCTACTTACTAAAATTAATGGGAAATGATAATGGCCGGTGTTTTACAGACATAATAATATTACTCTTCAGTTTATTTACATTCACGTCGTACTCTTTTGCGTGCCAAGACACTCCTGCCAACAGCCCCCCCCCCCTCCCCCCCCGCCCTGAGCTCCTCCTCCACGGCAATGTCAAAACAAAGAAGGGGAAGCGCGAAAAGCAGAGGAAAAAGGTAGAAGTGCAAAACGGGAAAGGGGGGGAAAGGGGATGTACAAGAAAACTAGGGAAAGTGAGGAGGGGTAGGGGAGAAAATAGGAAGAGGGGCGAAATGGGAAAGGGGGAAAGATAAGAAAACTAGGGAAAGTGAGGAGAGGGGCGAAATGGAAAGAGCGTGAAATAATAAGAAAGGAGAGGAGAGAAAGCGCTGCAGGAAACGAAGAAAAGACGAAAAGGAGTGAAACGGAGAAAGGGAAGACTAGAGGTGGGGAAAAAGGGAGAAGTAAGAACCAAAGAAAAGTAACATAGAAGAGGAATCTGGAGGGAAAAGGAGAAATAAGCATAAAAAAAGGAAATTAAGATAAGGAGACATGGAGAGAAAATAGGAAAAAAAAGGATAAAGGAGAATAAATGGAAAAAAAATAAGAAGGGTAAGAGAAGAATATGAGGGAGAAGAAACAGAGAAAGGGAGATTAAAACTAAGGAAAGGAGAAAGAAGTATATTGTAGGGATGAAAGAAAATGGGCTTTGTAATTATTTCGAATTGAGAACTTTTTTTTATATCGTTTTTGCTCTCTCTCTCTCTCTCTCTCTCTCTCTCTCTCTCTCTCTCTCTCTCTCTCTCTCTCTCTCTCTCTCTCTCTCTCTCTCTCTCTCTCTCTCTCGCCTTCTACTCCTTCTACTAAGAGAATTTCTGGGCTGTTCTTCGCCACTTCTCTCCTCGACATCCTCTTCTTCAAGCCACAACTCCTTTCACTCCACTGCTGTTTCTGCTTCCTGCCGCTGCTCTTCCTATTCCTACTTCTGCTCCTTCTCGTCCTTGCCCTCCATGTGAAAAAAAAAGGGAGAAAAAAAAAACACCTTCTCAACTGTTTTCCTTCTGGTTCACTGGCTATATATCCTCCTCCTCCTTCGCCTCCTATTTCTACTTTCTACACCCCAGTAAGCCACCCGATACATTATTACAACACACACACACACACACACACACACACACACACACACACACACACACACACACACACACACACACACACACACACACACACACACATACACACACACACATTTCCCGCATCCTCTTTACCAGGAGAATAAATAGTTCAGCTACCTGCCAACATAACTTTCCCCGACGTGTGCTACACCAGGAAAAGGTATTCATCTGATCTGCCACTCACACCTTCCTTCCGTAGCACAGGGCGACCGATATAGCGCACGTTTATGCAGAACTAGTAGTAATTTGTTGGCCCGCCAGACCACATAGGTACGAAAATGCTGGTGGTTCTCTCTCTCTCTCTCTCTCTCTCTCTCTCTCTCTCTCTCTCTCTCTCTCTCGAGAGAGAGAGAGAGAGAGAGAGAGAGAGAGAGAGAGAGAATGTAGATAGATAGAGATACATGTAGATAGATAGAGATACATATAGATAGATAGAGATACATATAGATAGATAATGATACATAGATAGAATATATAGATGGATGAACGAGAAATTGTGTTAGTGCGTTTGTTTCTCGTGCTTGCACCTGCGGGAGTGATGCACTACGGGTCGATTCAAAGTAATAAATAAAAGAGGAAATCAACCGATCACACTGGCATTCCTCTTGCTGAGCGCAACCCGGTTTGATCTGACCTCAGCGTGCGCGGCCAGTCAGTGACTGTTAAGGAGTGGCAAGGTTCAATATGAAGGTCACAGCTTGTAAATTGATTAGTTTTTCTTTCTTTAAATATGCATTTATTTTTGTCATGATTATTTTTTAGGGGGTGAGGCGAGGTCAGGGAATGACTGCTGCCAATAGGAGTGGTCTGAGCGAGTTAAAGTCTACGGAAGCCGTAATGACGATACGGCGATATCGTATGGACATGGGTTCTTGAGCCATCCGTAAAGGTATCTAAACAATACTGAGCCTTTTCGTATAATGTTTTGTAACAATGAACCAATGGGAACTTTAAAACATATAGAATTCATCGGTCTGCTCATAGAAGCAAGAAAAAAATATCAGGAAACTGGAGTTATAAAAATTAGTGGAAAATAACGAAACAAATTGGAATAAAAAAAATTCTTCTGAGGTGATTTAAATAAATTACTAGGAAATGTAGCCTTCCCTTCCGACGCGGAGCAGGTGGCTCGTCATAAATTTTACACCGAGTCGAGGAGAAGAATTTGCGCAAAACAAAGTCCTGGGCGTTTACGAGGAGATACCCAAGACTTGCAAATCCAAATGCAATTGAGTAACTGACGTCAAAACATCTTCGGTTTACTTTCTCGCTACTTAAAGGTTAACTTTATTTATCTCGTTCCAACATTTGTACCTCGCTGGATTCGAAACTTCCATCACGTGGCAGATTTCTCTTCTCGTGTTTCCTTTGTTTTCAGTCTTGCCAGGCAGCCCCAACACGATAAGAGTAGGAAGGCTGCCTACTTGCGGCCTGCAGCGGCTGTGTATAGTGTAAACATTGTGTGACAAGTCGTGTAGCCGCGTTCATAAAATAGCTGGACGGCGCATTGTTCCCCGCAAGTCTACTCGGGCGCAGACCTAACCCTTGGCTAAAGTGATGGTGGTGGTGCGCGGAGGCGGGCACGTATGATGAATGAAAACGAAATATATAAACATGAAAAATCTGAATAATGATCTATCTATTTATTCCCATATACTCAGACCCAAACAAACACATACGCCAGAGACAGACAGACAGACGACGGACACAAAGACGGACGGACAGACTCTCAAAGTAAGATAGCATAAAGATAAAAAGAGGCACACAAACAAAGCCAAGGACAGAGCCTGGCGGACAGAGACAAACGCCAACACAAATAGCCACAGACAGGTTACCAGGGCGTCACGTCACAGCCCTATCGTCAGCACTCTCGGCTCACCCCATGATAGTGTCAGCCGGCCTCAGCACCCCGCCAAGGCACCTCTCAGCGCCAGCCGTCCACTCCAGGGAATCGTGTACTAAGCAAGATTCCACTTCCTCACCGGCTTGTCGATGTCGTTAATCTCACAGTTTTTTTCTTCTTCTAAATCAGTATATTAAGGAGCATCGCCTCGTTCCTGTATTTAAGAAGACTTCGAGGGGAGTTTTGTGGTCATGAAGTGCCCTATGGATCGTGTGGGCAATAGGACTTTACAGCCATCACAATTAGCATAAACAGACTTAAGAAAATACTACTTTTATCTACTCCGCAACCGTTTTCCCTGTGTGTGTGTGTGTGTGTGTGTGTGTGTGTGTGTGTGTGTGTGTGTGTGTGTGTGTGTCAGCGTACGGTCCTCTTTAATATTAATTTATGCGTCTGTGTGTGTGTGTGTGTGTGTGTGTGTGTGTGTGTGTGTGTGTGTGTGTGTGTGTGTGTGTGCAGCTGAAAGAAATGGTGAAAGCGATAAAAAAAGAAACCACCTCATAGTCTGACGTCACGGCGGGAATGGGGGCGTGGAGGGCCAAGGAGGGGGGGGAGGGGGATGAAGAGGTCACTTGTGTCGGGCTGTCACCGGAGCCCTGACCTGCACGACGGCAAACAGGCATGACGGTGACAGGCGGGGTGACAGGAGACGAGGCAGGGAAGGGGCGGATGGGACAGCGAGGGGGAGCAAAAGATGGAGTGGGGGGAGAGGGGAGAGGAAGGGAGATACAGTGGAAGGGGAGAGGAGGGGATCGGGCCGATAACTCCGCTAAGGAGGGTGTGGGCATCAGGGCGAGGGAGCGGGCGAGGAGGGGGTGGCAGGCAGGCAGACAGACGGACAGAGGAAGGCGGAGGGAAAGGCAGGAAGGGAGAAAGGAATTAAAGGGGAGGGGTGGGCAGGGGAAGCAGGTCATCGGGGAGACGCGGCTGTTGGCCCCGTCACCCCCCTCCCCTCTCCCTCCCTCCCTCACCTAATCTTACATTTATAGAATGCGTCTCTTGGCGCGCGCATATATCAGGATGCGGCAGCATGCGAGATGAGGAGGTCGTGTGTTGTGCCGTGCAGATGTGGATGATGCTGATTACGATTATGATAATGCCCAAAGTACTGTTAATAGTACAAGAACAGCTATTATCATTATTATTATTATTATTATTATTATTATTATTATTATTATTATTATTATTACCATGAACATAATTATCATTACCATCATTATTAAATTACTGTCATCATAAATATATCAATTGCTTATTATTGATATTACAACTGCTCTTACTACTACACTATCACTACTACTACTACTACTACTAGTAATAATAATAATAATAATAATAATAATAATAATAATAATATAGTATAATGACAATAACGGGCTATTACATATAATTTTCACACTCTGGATGAGGCGGTCAAACATGCGCAGGGCACGGCTCGGTCATAACGGCTTGAAGCACAACCAGGAAATGGTAAGTTGAGTGTGACCAAAGCAAGGCCACGCACAACGAGGGGTAATGCCAAACCCAGCCAGCGGCCGGCCGGTGCAGAACAGTTTAAACTATAATAACCCAATCAGCTGTGTTACGTGCCAGCCAATACCAGGGAGGCCAGACGCTCGCACAAGGATGCCTCCATTCAAGGACCAGGTGATGAAAGTGCACGAGGGAGTTTAAACATCTAAGAGGAGTTTGGGTAAATAAAAAAAAGGTATAATACTCCTGAAATTATGATAAGAAAAATATTGGAGAGGCAAATGCTTCATTCAAATATTTCAGCAAAAGATTATTTACTATCTTTCCAGGGATTGTCTTCCTACGGGTCTTAAAAATACGTCCTTTAGTGATGTAGAAAAGGATGAGGAGGATAGGAAATTTTGGATGGATAGAAGGAGGGAAAGGAAAGGGGAATGGATGGTAAGGAAGGAACTCTGAAACATTACAACACAGTATAGAAAAAAAAAGGTGTTGAGTGTAGTCTTGCTTACACCTGCCACCTGCCTCCACGCCCAGACACAGCGGCCCACAAGCCAGCCACTAAGAAGCCACAAGGAGACAGGTACACCCCAGACTCAACTTCGGAACAAGTACAGCATATTTACAGCATCTTATCAACTCGGAAAGACTTTGCAGCTGTAATGCTTACCTTCATTGCCGGTCAACATTCATCTGATAAGGCATATATAAAGAATGCCCGAGATGTAAGTCAAGCACACCCATGTTGACAGGACTGGGGGACTCAATAGCAGGTTGAGGAACAGAGGCACTATTCCCACGACTACTTTCTCCTTTAAAACAGGAGACGCACAAAGGAATGGAGTGGTATATGGTAAATTGTACGAACGCTTCTTAATTAAGGAATAAGTAAATAATAATTAAAAAATAGTAATAACAACAATAACAAACTACTATAACGTACAATGAAAAAAATAATACACTAAATAGATTGTTACAGAAGGTTGGAGCTATACGTGTGGAGGCTATGTTGTGAAATGACCCCCCCCCCAAAAAAAAAAAAAAGGAGGAGGAGGAGGAGGAGGGGAAAAACAGTAGAAGCAACGCCGGGGTGTGTAAAGGTCTACGGCATTTGCACATCCTATTTACCTTGAGAACTCGAAGTCGTGGAAGACGGGCACCACACACGAAAATAGGGCGGAAGGGGACACTCACACGGGGAAAGGAGTGAAAAACCGGTACTTACACGGGGAAAGAGGGGAGGATGATTAGCTAGGGAGGAGGTGGCGGAGGCTTTCTTAACCTTCATTTCTTTCCTCTACTACATTCTATTTCTTGCTTTACTCCGCCTAACTTTATCTTAATATCTCTTCTACTCTTACTCCCAGGCCCATTCTCCTTGCTCCCTCTTTTCTTCCCTTTCTCCTTCTTTGTTTTAAATTTACTTCAACGCATCCCGTCACTTGCCACTAAATCATCCCGGAGCTGGACAATGAAACTCAAGATGCTGCTGTGATGTGGCTTCGGGCATAATGACATGACAGCCAAAAAGCGTTGTTTGATACCCCGTCACGGTCCTGGGCAACGAAAACATGACAATCCAAAAATGTAGTAAAAAAATACTACTACATGTGTAATGATCAAACCGAACAAGAAAATAAGCGAAGGGAAACATTTATAAACTTTTAGATCACATCACCTAATAGAAGTTAAAATGTATTGAAGGTAATCTCGCTCATCCCCGCAACCTTGACTTGGCCAGACGGGAAACTGCGTCATTTACTTACACTGGCTGCCACTCACAGGCGCGGCACGTGTCTCCTCCCTGACCGACAATCCGACGGGGACTCCTGAGACCCACCAATGACGCGGCGGCTGACGGGATTAACGCGGGAACTGAACGGTAAACAGGACGAGCAAACTAGACGGAAGCGAGAGATTTGCAAACAGGACGGAAACGGATGCACATTATCAATAATCATAATAATCACAATCACGAGAACCCGTTACCACTCGTTCACCTTACCAACACACCAGTCATCGTTCTTTACCACATATTACGGTATTATTTTACGGCTGATCTTTGAATTGTTGAATATTATAGTCTTGCTAAAGTGGGAGGATATACACACTTTTGTCTCTTATAAGTTGTTAATGAACCCTGAAGACAACCAAACTGCTACTGAACTCCGTGATACGAACATTCAAGCAGAAGTGTAAACCCATTTACAACGAAAGCAAGAGATATTTAATAAAGAATAAACTAAGGAAAAAAAAAAGACTGAGGCAACATGGTAGGAGAAGGGAGGGAACCCGCCAAGCAAAAAAACATCATCAGAAAAGGGCGCAAGGACAATTTAAGTCACATTCCATAGATAAGAATTTCCGTTCAAACAATAATTGCGTCATGAAGGAGAAAACGGTGGCTTGCAGTGGCATGCGCGCGGGGTTACAGGATCCCTCCCGCCCCTAGACAGCTATTTCAGGACAAAGGAAAACGTGATTATGTCTTTGTAGGAACACGCGAGAGTCTGCTCAACGCCTATCCATCCTTCGCCTTACTCCCCTTCCCTCATTACCACCTCATCGACCCTCACTTGCTTCCTCCTCCTCCTCAGCGGTATTTCCCTCGTCTTTCTATCCAATTTATCGCCTCCTTCCTCCTCTTCCACATTCTATTTCTTGCTTTACTCCGCCTAACTTTATCTTAATATCTCTTCTATTCTTACTCCCAGGCCCATTCTCCTTACTCCCTCTTTTCTTCCCTTTCTCCTTCTTTGTTTTAAATTTCTACAACTATTTTTTTCTTATCTTTAAAAATCGTCAATCCTCATTATTCATATCATATTTAACAACTCTTCATACCATCAAGTTTCCAGGTGTTATGTTGTATTGCGAGCACACACACACACACACATACACACACACACACACGCATGCACCACCAAACATTAGGTCATCACAGAGGGTACAAAAAAGCAGGGCGGAATGCGGGGTGGGGCAGCCGGAAGAAGGCGGGGTCACGGGCCAGGTAGCCAATCAGAGGAGACGAACCTCAGGCTGTAGACACGAACTCTACACGTCAGGAAATGCTCAAGGTGTTCATGATAGCTAATGTTCTTTTAACAGTTGCTTTTTTTATTGTTTGGGGTGCTTGAGAGAGAGAGAGAGAGAGAGAGAGAGAGAGAGAGAGAGAGAGAGAGAGAGAGAGAGAGAGAGAGAGAGAGAGAGAGAGAGAGAGAGAGAGAGAGAGAGAGAGAAATAATGACAAATGATACTACTACTACTACTGCTATTATTATTATTATTATTATTATTATTATTATTATTATTATTATTATAATCATTATATTAATAGGAATAATAATAAGAGATAAAAATTATAATAATGATAAAAAAATATTAGCATTATTATAATCATTAACAAGAACAACAAAAATAATAATAATAATAATAATAATAATAATAATAATAATAATAATAATAATAATAATAATAATAATAATAATAATAATAATAATAATAATAATAATAATAATAATAATAATAATAATAATAATAATAATAATGCTAAAATAAATTGCATTAGCTTGGTGAAAGCTCCATGAAAAAATAAAAGGAGTAGGAGGAGTAGGAGGAGTAGGAGGAGTAGGAGGAGGAGGAGGAGGAGGAGGAGGAGGCACACAAAATGATCAATGGAGATGGATTACCAGGATGCTGCCCGCCTCCCAGTGCCAATAACTAGCCCACTCTGTAAATCACTGGGGTACACACACACACACACACACACACACACACACACACACACACACACACACACAGGTACGCACGCACGCATGCAAGCGCATGAGAAGGACACATTAACAGTTGTTCCTCCCAAATGGAATCTGATCTTTATAATTACATGAGTGAATTACTGACAGCATGAGCGAAAACAACAGCAACAACAAATTCAACCGGAGCAAAAAAAAAAAAAAAGAGGTAGAAAGATTGTGAGATTGTAGTGGTGGTGGAGGAGGAGGAAGAGGAGGAGGATGAGAAGGAGGAGGAGGAGGAGGAAGAAAAAGAAGAAAAAGAGGAGGAGGAGGAGGAGGAGGAGGAGAACGCAGCTCTCCTCGCCAGGTGCTCACCACACTGGAGTCGCTCTATAAATAACCGTGGGAGGATTTATGGCAGATGGGAGAAGGAAAAAACAGAATGGGTGAACGACGATGAGAGGAGGAGGAGGAGGAGGAGGAGGAGGAGGAAGATTATGAGGAGAAAGGAGAGGAGGAGAAAAGGAAGAGATAAGAGAGGAGGACGAGGAGGAGGTCTGGTAAGACGAGGAAGTGACTGAGTAAAATATAAGTATAAGTCGTTGCGAATTCAGTGAACTGTTCAAGGAATGGCAAGCAGGCAGGCAGGCAGCAGTGACATTGTGCTCTGCCAGCCGCCAGCCGCATCGGCCACTCACCCTCCTATTCGCCATTCATTATGTAAAAAAAGAAAGAAGAAAACACTCGAAAGAACAACATAGTCCTTGCAGCTTCTTGGCTCAACTCTTTCCTTGATCTTTCCTTACAATATCTACGATTTCTTCCAGTACCTTTAGCTTATTTCCTCTCACCCCAGTCTTGTTTCCTCTTCCTACTCTTCTCCACCTACATATTCCGTATCGCCCATGCAGCCCCCGACCCTGCCTGCCTCCCTCCCTGTTTCCCTCAGTGATCCTCGTCCGCCATGAAATTCCACCCAAATCTGGGAAGAAGGGAGTGGCCAGGGCACTGACCACACCTGGAGGGAAGGTTGGAGAGGGAGAGCTAAGGAGGGAGGGAGAGGCGGAGAGAGGGTCGAGGATTGTCTGAGAAGGAGAGAGAGTTGGATGGAGGAGGAAGAGAAGACGCATAGACGAATGGATGTAAAACTAACGGGTGTGTAAAAAAAACATGTCACCGACACCAACGGACTCGTTACCCTAAAGGCGAGGCTTCAGTCCACCTAAGGAACACCAAAATGTTCCATTCGTACGAGGAGGAGAGCACCTGAACGAAATGCTCCCCTTCACCGCCATCAGCCACGCCCACAGGCACAAGCTCCCCATCCACACTGCAGCGATAACTTACCTCCCGCCCTCAAACAGTCCCCTCACGTACCTGTAATAAGAGAGAGCACATGTAAGGACACGTTCTTTATGGAATTACCGAGAAGTTAGTAATTTGATGTGATAAAAATAAAACAAACATTAAAGTTCCTGCTGAAGAAGAAATGACAGATAAAAGCACTGAGCTGAGCAAGGCCTCGAAGCACAGTACCCACGAAACGCGTCTCCCACTCACTCGACTCACCAGCGACGGGATAAACTTACCTGTCCTTCCCGCTCCCCTCCCCAACGTGTGCCCTACCTTGCCCAGCACTACCGGCACAGTACACCCAAGACAGCACTTCCTTCAAATCCCTGAGCAAAAACAAGTATCTGCCACAGTTCAAACTTCCTTTCGTCGCGAGGCCAGCGCGGCACTCCCAGGCCCCGCCCCCACGTGCCATGGCCGGGTAATCATTTAATAGAGACGGAAAAAACACCCACAAAGCCAAGACAAACAGGACCGTCCGTGATAATGTCGGGCTCACGTAAGCCACACGCAGCTGCCGGCATGAAAGACACTAAACAAAGTCTCATGCCGTTTTGAATTTTTTCCTGGCAAAGGCTTTCCTGACGTGAATAACGACGTAATCTCTCTCTCTCTCTCTCTCTCTCTCTCTCTCTCTCTCTCTCTCTCTCTCTCTCTCTCTCTCTCTCTCTCTCTCTCTCTCTCTCTCACACACACTTACACTCACACACTCACACACACGCACACACACGAGACGGACCAATTCAATATACCAACCAACTCCTCCTCCCCCTCCTCCTCCTCCTCCTTCCCCGTTCCTTGTGATCCACTGTAGCTTCCTATTGAAAAGGATCAGCGCCAGCCACAGGAAACACAGCACCTACAGCAGCAGCAGCAACTTTCCTCCCTCCCATCTCCTGCTTGCCCGCCAGAGTATACGGGTGAAGTCCCCACAACCGCTACCGCCGCCTGCCCAAGGAGCCCGTAACCCACTGCAGCGAGATGTTATCGGAGTGACACGTGACAGCCGTTCCGACACTACCTTACCACCTAGCTGTCTGTTGCCCCGCCCCTTTCCTACCTTTACCTCGCCCTGTCTTGGCAAGGTAAAAACAGAACACTGAAAACACCAAAAACACGACTTAATGAACACACACACACACACACACACACACACACATATATATACGGAATGAGAGAGAGAGAGAGAGAGAGAGAGAGAGAGAGAGAGAGAGAGAGAGAGAGAGATGGCGGGGAGACATGAGGGTGCAGTAGAGGGTAGAGGGGGGGGGGGGTAAGTAAGATAAGGAAAACGAGATGAAATAGTGGGTTTGTTAGCAAGTGGAAAGACGAGAATGTGGAGGGAGGAGGAGGAGGAGGAAAAAAAGGTGAGTGCAGTGCAGTGGAAAGACGAAGAGAAGAACGGAAGGAGAAATAGAGCAGGAAAAGAAGGAAAGAGGAAAGGTTAAGACGAGATATATATATAAGTGAAGGGTAAACGCGAAGGAAAATAACCGCTGTGGTGGGTTAACAAAATCTATCAATGCAGAAGTAGGCTAGAAATGTGGCTATAAAAGGAGCTGTGTGTCATTACTTTCCGAGGGCCTAGCGGGGCACGCACGCTCCCCGCCTTCGCCGTGGCCTGTCCCTCGTGCTATCTAGTCCGTCTGTGGCCCTCCTCAAGGCAGGCCCGAAAGGCTCTGCTTGGTCCTCCCCTGCAGAGTCAAGGCGACGCTGTGACCGAGAACACGCCCCCAGCACTATACCCTTGCTCTCACCACTCCAGAACACAGGTACACAATGGAAAACGCTCTCTCTCTCTCTCTCTCTCTCTCTCTCTCTCTCTCTCTCTCTCTCTCTCTCTCTCATGAAAATCTACTCATCTATATCCATCGATCCACCTACATTATTTATTTTACTCTAATGAAATAAATCATGCATCGTGGTTCAATTATGTATTACCAGCTGTGTCTCGATCGTGTCATGGAGGAGAGCACGCGGGACAGGTTCAGTATTATCACGATCATTTGCGTAGATACGGAGGAGCTGACTTTACATTCATATTTTTATATCATGACTTTTCTCCTTGGCACACATGAATATGTTTGCAAATATATGAGTAAAATTGAATAACGCCTGAAATTATAAATATATCCAACATGTATCCATTGTTAAAAAATATTCCAGAAATATTCCAGTCACTAGCTGGGCTGCGGCTGGAAGCGAGGACGTGTGTATCTCGGACTCCACCATCTGGGGGCCGCGGCGGCACCACCACTCCGTCTGCTGGGCCAGTGAAACAAGCCTTTCGCAATCTCAAAATGCCTTGAGTACAAACTCTTTTACCCTTACCGGCTACTTCCACGGTATTAACATTACTGCTATTATTGCCATCACTCTAGGGATAATAACGTCATCGTCAGTGCCTTGAGGATAACCAAGTGTCATTCCAAGGTTTAATCGTGACCATCAACAGCTTTCTTGGGGGAATGCTTGGTTCTCTAGGCACGCCGGGGACGGTTATCCCTCCTCGTTTCCTGCTCCCTTATAGAAATCACCTCGGCATCTCCCTACCTCATCACCCATACCTCCTCCCTCTGCTACCCCATCACCTTTACCTCCTCATCCGCCTTCTTTTCCTTCTTCTCCTCTTTCTCCTCCTTCTCCCCCAGCGCCTATACCTCCGCGTCCTCCGCCTCCTCGCCCAGACTCATTACCGGGAAAGGCACAAAGCTGGAGGCACCCCGGGTCTGCCTGCCGGGGCGTTAGTGTCACCTGGCGGCTCAATCCATCAGCTCCGGCCAGTACCATTACGAGTCCCCTCCCTCCTGCCTCACCGCGGCGTCCTAACCCTCTATTCAGGTGGCAGTACGGGCGGCAATTTGGTTGGTGGCCGCATGACGTGTTTATGAGCGGGACCCCGATTCTCCGGGCGCCCTGGGGTGGTGGCGCTTGACAGAGAAGGTCGTGAGAGCTACTCCTGGGCGGCTTTATATAAGGTGCTTCTACTGTTAGCAGGTAGATGGTAAGGGGGAGAGGAGGAGAAGGGGGCGAGGGCTGTGGTATGAGATGAGGGAGGACGTAATGGGGAGGAGAGGGATATGCGGGGGGGTTAATGGGGGTGGAGGAAGGAAGGAGATGGAGCCAGAGGAGGTAAATTCAGAAAGGAGGTGATGCGAAGGGCCGTAAAGATGGAAAGTGGCGGGAGTGATGGGCAGTGAAGAGAAAAGGTGGGCTGGAAGGATGGCGGCGGCGAAGATTCGGACGTGCGAGGGCGCTGAAATGGAGGTAGGGAGGGAGGGAGGGAGGGAGGCTGTGCGGGGATGAGGATGGCAGGGGGCGGCGAGGTTAGGCGTGTGGAATGGAGTAATGGGAAGGGGTTGCTGTGAGAAGGGTGGGGATGTAAAGAGGTCTGTCTGAAATGGCAAGAGAGACGGTAGGGAAGAGGGCCGGGATAGAGACAGAGGGACGAGTGCTTTAGACAGAAAATACTGAAGGGAAATGTGTGGAAAGTCTGAAGCGGAAAGCGAGTAGGAGGGGACACAAGGAAGGATGCTTTGGCCGGAGAATATGGAGGTAAGCTGTGTGGAGTGAACTGTGAGGAGGAAAAGATAAAGAGAGAGCTGGAAGTGGAGGACGGGAGAACAAAGACGTCAGGAGGAAAACAGAGGTGAGGTGAAAGTCCCCGATGAAAGGATAAGATAGACGGATAAAAAGGCGGTGACCAGTCGCAGGGTAAAGACGGGAAAGGAGCAAAGAACCTAACCGAGGAGTGGCCTATGTATAAAAAAGACGAAGATCTGCTGCCTGTGGTTCTCCAGCATCCTTACCTTCCTTCTAGCCAGTTATTAAGGCAGGGAAGGAGAGCCAGGGTGTGACGGGCAATGTGGGGTGAAGGATGGGTAACCTTATCCACCGGGCAGGTAATAGGATTGCGCCACCGCCACGACCATTTCCCGCATCAAGGTGAACCCGCTTAAATACACCGCGGCCGCCACCTTCAAATTTACCAGGGTCGCCCCGCCGCCCCCTCCCCGGCCACAGGTATGTATACTACACGCTTGAGGGACTCCAAGACTGGCCGCCTCATTCCATCGTGTCCCCCGTCGTATAGTGAAGAATATAGAGTTCTACCTATAACTGGAATGTATATCACAATGGACATCGTCGCTAATGAAAAATATGCCAGGTATGTCAGAGATGTATATAACGTCATCAAACATAAACGTCTTCCTAGTACACGAGGGGACGATTTTTTAAAATTTCCACTTGGAATGATTGGCACGCGTCGAGATGAATGTTCTACAAGTAAAGGAATATTACCAGGCAAGAAATATGATGAATTATCTTTACACTTCTATACATATATGAAGAAAAACCCTTGGCATTGTTTTACGCATTGTGCTACATTTTCCTCAGCACTCAATCTGACGAAATTCTTCGGTGTAAATCTTTAAATAAACAAACTTTCTTTTTCCAGTCACAGAAGTCATTAAAAGCAGTGTTGAACATTTTCATCTTTCATACAAAGTTTATCACAATTTTTTAAAGTCTATTTTTATTTTCTGCTACAATGACGTGTGTGTGTGTGTGTGTGTGTGTATATATATATATATATATATATATATATATATATATATATATATATATATATATATATATATATATATATATATATATATATATATATATATATATATATATATATATATATATATATATATATATATATATGCGCCATGACGGGCTGGGGTCGACTACCACCCAGGCCCTCAAGCAAGCCTACCGGCGCTAAAGGCGTAGACGTAAAAAATAATAATAATAATAATGTGTGTATATATATATATATATATATATATATATATATATATATATATATATATATATATATATATATATATATATATATATATATATATATATATATATATATATATATATATATATATATATATATATATATATATATATATATATATATATATATATATATACAGAGACAGAAATGAATAGATATAGATACACACCTCCGGATTGCATTAAAAGTTAGCCGATGGCAATGACTTGAAACTAAATTAGAAAAAATAAATAAATTAATGGCGAAGACGATATTTCATTCAGTTTATCACAAATTCTGCAATTCATATACTTGCAAAGTGCTATTGGCAATAAAAAAATAATTTTATACTATGATAGTAAATTATATATATATATATATATATATATATATATATATATATATATATATATATATATATATATATATATATATATATATATATATATATATATATATATATTCCATCATACCGTCGCCACAAATTGATTTTTTTTTATTAACACAAATTTATGCCCGTCTGCTTCAGATGAAGACGCCATAAGAGATTGCAAAACAGTCCCGAGTTCGAATGCAGCAAATCTACCAACACAAGGCGGAGCACACGACGTGAAGACCGGGAGAGTAACGCCACAGCTCGCCGCGTTCTCAGGATGCACACACACGAAATGGATTAAGAGATATAGGTGTATAATACCCTGGTGGGGTGTTCCTTGATGAAAAATAAATAAACATGTGTGTGTGTGTGTGTGTGTGTGTGTGTGTGTGTGTGTGTGTGTGTGTGATAGCAATAAGTATTTGAATGAGGTAACGCTACAAGTTGCCAAATGGGGCGTTCAAACTCCGTAGACTCTCTCTCTCTCTCTCTCTCTCTCTCTCTCTCTCTCTCTCTCTCTCTCTCTCTCTCTCTCTCTCTCTCTCTCTCTCTCTCTCTCTCTCTCTCCTTCTGTGTGTGTGTGTGTGTAAGCAATCAGGAAACTTGTCTTTCCTTGAGACCAGAACCGAAGAGGGAAACAAATGGAGAAAACATGGAAACGACGATCTAGGCGAACATAACACGCGGAAACTGATGAAAACTCGAGAAAAAAAAAAGATCAAAAGCTTCAGGTGAAGGAGGGAACAGGAGAACAAACAGGGACACCGAAGGGAGGGAAGGAAAGAAGGGTTAGCAAACGGAGAGGATAATGAAAGTTACCCCTTAATTCTCCCTTCCATCCTTCCTTTCCTTCTTTCTCCGTTAATTCTCCCCCTCCTCCCTTCTTACCTTACACTTCTCCCTCCCTCCTTCCATCATCTCTTTATGCCATGCCTCTCTCTCTCTCTCTCTCTCTCTCTCTCTCTCTCTCTCTCTCTCTCTCTCTCTCTCTCTCTCTTGTTCCCTCCACCCTCTCACCTCTCCCTCGTCACCGCTGCGCAATAGTAAGAATGTGTGTGTGTGTGTGTGTGTGTGTGTGTGCGTGTGTTCTTTCTGCTTGTGTATCTACGAATGCATGCGACTCTCTCTCTCTCTCTCTCTCTCTCTCTCTCTCTCTCTCTCTCTCTCTCTCTCTCTCTCTCTCTCTCTCTCTCTCTCTCTCTCTCTCTCTCTCTCTCTCTCTCTCAGGGGGAGGAGAGTGGATTGCATTCTAAATCTTGTGTGTGTAATATGATGCTAAAGAGGGGGCGTTCCTTTGCGTGTGTGTGTGTGTGTGTGTGTGTGTGTGTGTGTGTGTGTGTGTGTGTGTGTGTGTGATTCATGCTAGACGTATGTGCGTATCTTTACACTGTGCAGCACGTTCAGAAATTGAACAATGAGCGTAAAAAATAAAATAAAAATATAAAAACAAACGAGGAGGAAGGGAAGACGGAAAATTCCTCATCGAAATCAGGGAAACATACTTCAGATGATACACACACACACACACACACACACACACACGGGCTGCTTCCTCCTCCACCTTCACGCCTCAACAGTCTTCCTCAACGGCGCTCAAAAAGGGTTGTAAGTTCATGGGCGGTTTCCTTTCGGGGGGAATTCTTGGTAAGTTTTCAAATTCCAGAATGTTTTAACGCCGTCCCTCTCTTTCTAATATTTCCGAATTGTTCCTTGGCTGTCGATTAGTGCTACGCTTCCTCCCTCTTCCCTCCACTCTTGCATTCCTAAAGCCTCACCTTCTTCCTACCTCCTTCCCTATAATCCTTGTTCCACTATCTCATTCATCCTTTCCTCTATCTCTCCATCCTTCCTTCCTTCCGTTTGTCTGTCCATTCGTCCGTGCACCTTTCCCTCCCTCTCTTCTTTCCTCCCTCGCTTCCTACTCTTCCCATCCATGCAAGTATTCTCTTCCCTTTCCTCTTCCTCTTCCTCTTCTTCCATCGATCGTCCAACCACATGAGTTGGTTATTTTTCAACAACGAATATTTGCTTTAACTCTCTCTCTCTCTCTCTCTCTCTCTCTCACACACACACACACACACACACACACACACAGGAGAGAGAGAGAGAGAGAGAGAGAGAGAGAGAGAGAGAGAGAGAGAGAGAGAGACTGCTACACTTGCATGACATTCTTCACATGATTAACTGTTTCATGTTATGGAAGAATAATTAATTGCCGCGATTATAGAGGAGGAGGAAACATGGAAACATGGACAAGCAGGCAGCAGAAAGCCTGTTGGCTCATTACTAGGCTGCCTGCGTTCAGTGATTTAATCAATCCGTTTGCCATGGAGGAGGAGGAGGAGGAGGAGGAGGAGAAGTAGATAAATGTGAGGAAGCATAGGGAAGTGTTGAGCAAGGAGGCGGTAGAGGTTTGGCCAGGCTGGGTGAGAGAGAAAGAGAGAGAGAGAGCGTGGGGGTGGGGGGGGCTGGGAGTAGGAGTGGGAGGCAGGGGAGGAAGGGGGGGAAAGCCGCCAAGGTCGCTAGATTGACCAGCTGAATCACAGCGTCGTATGCCAGAGCCACGATAACCCCAGATAAACACGGCTGGTCGTTGAACCCTCGCAGGCCACGGGCACTTGTTCTCCGCGCAGGACGGACGAAACCCATGTCCTTTCTCCGTTGTTTCTGGACTTTCTGACACACACACACACACACACACACACTTGCCCGGTTTGCCAGTTCAACAGTCCACCACCAAACAATGTTGAAGGCAGGGCAAGGCAGTGTGCACAATTCAGCAGCTCAGCACACCCTGGCCGAGGCTACACTCCCCTCCCTCTGCGATGCCTATATTATAACACACTAACAAAGACTCAAGCTAGAAAACAATCTGGACTTCCGGTTTCAGGTGCGTCGCGATGTAGAGAATCCATACTTGACTCAGGTGCAAAAATTTTATACAAAGTTCGTTGACTTTCGAACGCGTGAGGGTGTGGCGTGTTAGTTTAGGTTCGAGATCGATTACGAACCCTAGCCTAATGGTTTGTGAGGCAGGCTTACATATTCCCAGTGACCTCGCTCGGCGCAGGACGCTAGTGCACATGTGACAAATAGATGTGACTGAGGCTTTCCTTCGCGCTCTTAATCATGGCGTGAATTGAGGAGAGTATCGAGCCTAATCGTTGATCCTAATTCTACACCAGAGGATAACACTACTACGCGTTGACATACAAATCAATGCTAATAATGCCTTTGTGTGTGTGTGTGTGTGTGTGTGTGTGTGTGTGTGTGTGTGTGTGTGTGAGAGAGAGAGAGAGAGAGAGAGAGAGAGAGAGAGAGAGAGAGAGAGAGAGAGAGAGAGAGAGAGAGAGAGAGAGAACGTCTGGTGTAAATCAGAGGTGTGATCAAGATATAAATCCTTTATTTACATCTTGGGTGTGATCGGCAAGGTGTGTGGTGCGTGAGGTAGCAGCACACACCTTAATCATACTCCTCAGGTGAGTCACCATTTAATGAGGGGAGAGGAGGGCCTGTGGGTGCCGAAGTGCAAGGGGAATAAGAAAGGGGAGATACGTGCGATTAAGGGGCTTCCAGCGGCGCCTTGAAAAACGACAAATTGGCTCAAACACACAAGAATGTTTTCCCGGGTTCTATGCCTGGCCCGTGTGTGCGCCTCAGCCTATACATCAGTACTAGTTATCGACATGGCAGTGTTGTGTTTATACAAGTGAAGGGCTTTAAACCTGCATTCAGAAGTGAACGTGCCTAAAGGTGTGTGTGTGTGTGTGTGTGTGTGTGCTAATTTTGGGTACGTATCGCCCCTCGCCACTGGCTATGCACCGGCTGTAGTGTGTGAGCGTGCCGTGATGCTATTTGCAGGATTTTATCGTATTTAAGCTCCGCGTCACATAGGTACTTGGCAACGCGTCGAACCTGGCACTATAGCTGCCCTTCGGATCCCTGGCACTTACGTCGTGGCCCTGCACCCGCGTGAGTGGCAAGGTCTTGGCACCCATAAACAACAGCGGCTCACTCCGGGTAGCTGCACCGCCAACCCTCAGCACTCTATAGGCTGGCAAAAAGTGAACACAAAGACCTTACTAACACTGAAGGGTGACACTGAGTAAACACGAACTTAAGAAGGCAAGTTCGCTTAGACTTGAGTGCAGCACGTTTCAAGGTCAGGTGTATTACGTAGCATGAACATCATCCGCGAGGCGAGGTAACCGTGAAGGAGATTACACCCGTAAGCTGGTGTCCAGGGTGTGACTTCTGTGCGGCAAGGGCCAGTGAAGCTGTGGGGTGGGTGTCACTGGCATCGACGTGTTTGAATTGCTCAACAGAGACCAAAGACAATCCTGCGAAATACTAAAATATTGAAAATTGCACACGGTTTATGTATATTAACAAATGCATAAATAAATTAATATATTTTTCTTCATGTTAACGCATCCTGTTATTCACTTGTTCTGCCTGTCTGTAACCTCCACCCTCTGTTTCTCTCTCTCTCTCTCTCTCTCTCTCTCTCTCTCTCTCTCTCGCCCCTGGGTCTCTATGTTCACGCGGCCCTCGGGACATGGCGACGTGGCATGTGTCCCTCCAGAGAGCTTTTGGCCATCAGGTCCTCGTCCTCTTGAGTGTTTTATTGCCGACCGGCGCCTTAACTTCGAGACACAACGTCCGTCTGCCGCATAATTATACTCCACGTCTCGGAGACCAACAAGATGCATGTCTCCTTTACTCCCCATCTTCAGACAGCCCGTGAGGCTTCTTTGGCCGCGCGGCAGGTAAAGACTACACAACCTTTCATAATGACGCCCCGAGCACTCTTGTCCCGGAGCAGTGGGCGGGAGGGTCATCGCGCGCCTGACATCCACGGACGGGCCACTTGCATGTTAAGTGTTTCTGTCTTTCCCGGCGCCAGGGTGTCCTCCTTTCCGGTAGGCAACACCTTTTCTGGAGCGCCTCTTTCTTTCGACTTATGAATTTTTTTTCAATTGTTCCCTTCTTCAGTAAGCTACATTACTTTTAAATGTCACATGGTCCTCAGACTTACTTCTCTACACACACACACACACACACACACACACACACACACACACACACACACACACGGTACACTAATGTGGGTGACTGCAAACTCTTACCCTCACTGTCAGTCCCGACTCACCTTTTTTTTTAAGAGCAAGTAACAAAACTCCAGCTGGAGCTTTATTTTCCCACAAAGCAGCCAAACAGGACGCCGCACCATCACTACAGACAGTAGGCTTAAATACTTTTGTGCACGCGGAAAGAAGTGGACATGCACATTTTCGTGCTCTCGTATACTTTTCCGACGACGCTTTGAGGGAATACAAAAACCTTCATGTGTCACCGCCGCTTGCGTGTTTGCACTGTCGAGAACTAAACAACAGGTGCTGGACACGACGACCTTGGCAGTGACCTCTAGCGACGAGGCCAAGGTAGCAGGCAGAGGGTGAAGGCAGGCAAGGCGAGGAGGTGAGGGAGAAAAGAAGGAGGTGCAGGGGGGCTGAAAGGGCGAAGACAGGTGTTGGGGGGGATGCCAAACAAACACAGAGCCGGTTCAGGTGAATATTTTACCTACGCATCAACTGGAGTGGGTCCTCTCTCTCTCTCTCTCTCTCTCTCTCTCTCTCTCTCTCTCTCTCTCTCTCTCTCTCTCTCTCTCTCTCTCTCTCTTACCTGTGCTCAACCTTTTATGTAATCTCTTTACATCTTGCATTGGTGGTGGTGGTGGTGGGAGTAAGGGGGTTGATGGAAGTCATAAAGGGAGGACATTATGGTGGTGAGTGGTGGTGAGTGGGAGCCATTATGGTGGTGAGTGGGGGTCATTATGGTGGAGAGTGGTGGTGAGTGGGGGTCATTATGGTGGAGAGTGGTGGTGAGTGGGGGTCATAATGGTGGAGAGTGGTGGTGAGTGGGGGTCATTATGGTGGAAAGTGGTGGTGAGTGGGGGTCATTATGGTGGAGAGTGGTGGTGAGTGGGGGTCATTATGGTGGTGAGTGGTGGTGAGTGGGGGTCATTATGGTGGTGAGTGGGGGTCATTATGGTGGAGAGTGGTGGTGAGTGGGGGTCATTATGGTGGAGAGTGGTGGTGAGTGGGGGTCATTATGGTGGAAAGTGGTGGTGAGTGGGAGCCATTATGGTGGAGAGTGGTGGTGAGTGGGGGTCATTATGGTGGTGAGTGGTGGTGAGTGGGGGTCATTATGGTGGAGAGTGGTGGTGAGTGGGGGTCATTATGGTGGAGAGTGGTGGTGAGTGGGGGTCATTATGGTGGAGAGTGGTGGTGAGTGGGGGTCATTATGGTGGAGAGTGGTGGTGAGTGGGGGTCATAATGGTGGAGAGTGGTGGTGAGTGGGGGTCATTGTGGTGGAGAGTGGGGGTCATTATGGTGGTGAGTGGGAGCCATTATGGTGGTGAGTGGTGGTGAGTGGGGTCATTATGGTGGAGGTGGTGAGTGGGGTCATTATGGTGGAGAGTGGTGGTGAGTGGGGTCATTATGGTGGGGTGGTGAGTGGGGTCATTATGGTGGAAGTGGTGGTGAGTGGTGAGAGTGGGGTCATTATGGTGGTGATTGCTGTGCCTCTATTACCCCCTCGTTTTTCTCTCTCTCTCTCTCTCTCTCTCTCTCTCTCTCTCTCTCTCTCTCTCTCTCTCTCTCTCTCTCTCTCTCTACTAATCAACTCCCTTTCTCTCCCATTCTCATGCTTTACTTTATCATACTCTTTATTTCCTCCAAACCGCCTTCGTCTCTCCGTATCTCTCCAACTTGATTTCTTCCCTCCTTCACCTGCCTTTAATCTATTTCACCAATTTTCCTTTTTTTCATTCAGTCTCACCTTCATTTTACTCGTTTTCCTACTCACCTTCACACACGTTCCCTGACTGGCCTTCACCTTCCTTTATTATTTTTTTTTCTCTCTATTCCATGCTATATCTAATCCTCATTTCCTTTTCTTTATAATACTTCCAGGTTTCAGTTCCTTCCTCCAAAGTCACTATTCTCCTTTCCTTTATTTTCTCTCTGTCTTCCGCCACTCGTCGTCGTCCTATTCTTCTCTCCCATTCTTCCTTAACCTCTTCCTTTATTCATTCATACATCAGTGTCGCTCTCCTTGTTTACCCTTCACTCTCCTCTTGCTTCTCTAACCTTTCTTCAGTGTCCCTCAGCTAACACCATCCACAATCCTTTCTCCATCTTCCATCTCAACGCCATTATTTCCCGACATGTCCACGCGGGCCCTTGACATTCCCTTCCCTGCCTTCCGTTCGTCCACTCTCCACTGCCTGATTCATCTTCACATTCACGTTACGCAACCGCTCCTTCTCAATTTCACTTTTTTTTTTATGAATCGGTATGTCTTTTGTTTAACCGACTTCCCCGTAAAATAGTTTGGCACCTTTCCTTCTCATTGTCTTCTGCTGCTTTGATCGGACCGGTCTTTCACTGCAGTATGAAGATTATCGTCATACGCCGTGGGTTACGATGAGAATAAGGAGGTTGTGTTAGTATTACAACACCACTGGCTGTCGTGTGTGTGCGTGTGTGTGTGTATGTTTTGCAGTGTCATACGGAGCTCAAGTGGTGCCATGTGGCAGCCGTCACGTGGTGAACTGTGGCATGTAGTCAACTGATGAGTCACGTGGAGCTGGAATGCATGTGAGTGTGTGTGTGTGTGTGAGAGATGCACGTCGAGATATGCGAGAGCGTGCCGCAGAAAGGAAAGCTGCCACCACACGAAACTGAGATGGTATGAAACTTCTATTATTACTGCTACTACTACTATTATTACTACTACTACTACTATTACTACTACTACTACTACTACTACTACCACTACTACGCGTGATGCTCCGGTGACAAGTTATCATATTACGAAACTCACTGGACTTTTTATATTCTACTCTAGCCGTCAAGTGCAAAGTCAGGTAGGAAAGAGTTGTAAAACCCTATCATGGTGTTGGAGGCGTAGTAAGGATAGTTTTACAGTGTCGAAAGAAATGGTTGAAGATATACATGCACGGCGCGCACACACTACCATCAACTGGACAAGAGTAAAAGAATGTAAAAGTAAAATAAATCTGTGACGCCGGAAAAAAAAGAAGAAAACTTGGACTCAGGCTCCGTACAAAGCATCTCGTCACAAGAAAAATAAAGTTACCTTCCGTCCTCCGTCTCCTCGTGTTCCTCTCTCCTCGCCTAACAAGGGTCGCGCTGATCGCCGGTTCTGCCTATAAATTCCCGTCTCTCCGCTCCGGCCGTGTGTGGGAGCGTGTTTGCCTGCCTTCTTGTTTGGCGATCCCCCTCCTCCCCTGCGCTGCTGCTTGTCTTGTGTGCTTGTTTCTCTCCTCTCAGCGCCTCAGTGCGTTGCCTCACCGTGGTCTGCCCTGCACGGCGGCATTGTTTGCTCGTCTCTTACGTAGATGTCTTTTTAATCACGGGGCATCGGGACGCCTCCTGTTTTTCTTACTCCATGCGGCGGCTGTGGTGGTAGTGGTAGTGATGGTGGTGAGGCCGAGCAGTGCCCCAGCCCAACGTACACGCACACACTGCCCAGCACCAGCACGAGGGAGTCAAGTTCAGTGAACACTGCGCGGCACACCGGCAACAAACGTACGTACACACGCACACATACATCCACACACACACGTTCGCGTCTCTGTGTCTCGTCCGGAGAGTGACTGCCGACTGAGGAACCAGCATCAGGGAGTCGGACGGGGTGGGGCACGTTCATTGGCTGCTCATGACACCTCTCCTATTGGCTGGTGGGCGCCCGCTAACTAGTGATTCACTTTTGAGTAGTGTGGCGGAAAATTATCGTGTTGCAAATTTAACTTCGAAAACAGGCAACTCAACAAACCACCTCGAAATATACCATGAAAATATTCATCGCAATGAGAACAAAACGGTTACTGTACCAAAAACACACTAGACTACCAAAAATAACGAAAAATGTTCAAGCTCGCTCGTCAAGGTTTCACTTACGGCTTCGACACCCAGGGATCCCCTGTCCCTCCCTCGCCTCCCCTTCCACAGAGGGAGGCTCCCGCTCGGCTGTGATTGGCTGTCTGTCATCAGCGCGGGGCAGCTCACACGCAAGTGGCCAGTGAGTCCATTTTATTATATATTGTTTTTCTGTGTTGTTTTTGGCCTAGAGGCTGAAAAAATGAAGATCCGTTCATGCCTGATTCATAGATTTCCGCAACTTCATCCGTGATGCATCAAGAACTTGGAGTACACAAACATTTGCAAGCTATATTTTCGTTGTCATCTTCGTGACAAGTTTCCATCATTTCCTGCACGCGTGTTGGCACCAATGCCGAGAATCTCAGGACGGGCATGGCACCGTTCTATGATGACACATCAGAAACACTACACAAGGAGCTCCTCCTTTCGTTTTTCGTCATACTGGCGATATAATTTATACATCCAAATGTATGCTGTGCAATATATTAGCATCAGCCGTGCACATTACGTTATTATAAACGCAATAATGCCATCTGCTTGTGCATGTACACGCTGGATTGTCCCCTAACTAACCTACTACCGGATGAACACGCCATGAAAGGAATGATGAACAGCATACATTGGTTTGGGTACTTACCGAATGTGTGATGGTGTGGGTGTGGTGAGAGGCGGAGGTGGTGTGGGCGGCGCGGGCGGACCGTCGATGGGACCAGAGCCGGGCGCCCATTTTAGAGTGGCCCAGCACACAGGACAGCAGGGCCGTCACCAACACGACCGCCAGGACGATCACCAGCACGTGCAGGCCGCTCACTGGGGAAGAGGTGACTCATGTTAATGGCTTCTACTTGCTCGCTCGCTGCACTTAACTTAATGTCCTTCTTTAGGCTAAACAGAACTTCACATTCTTAACCCTAATAAAAGAAATAGTCCATCTCTAATAAAGATGCATACTATTGTCTTTAAAGCAATATTCTCCTTGTTCATTGTGTTTCATCCACTCATTGTCACCAAAAAAAATCCTCCTCCTCCTCCTCCCTCCCTCTCGCTCTGCGCCACTCCTCACGTGGAGCACATCACGGGCGACGTGTTTAGCCCACTCATGACTCTCATCTTCACCCTGTAATTTAATAAACTGCGCATCTTAAGCTTAATGTCCTCAAATAGCAGCCAGTGTCACCCAGGGCAGCGTGACCCGAGGCTTAGGGAAGGGGGGGAGAGGCCTGTGAGGGTGAGGTGGGGGAAGGCCTAGCTCGGTGAAGAGGGAGGGCCCGGCGGGGTGAGTGGGGAGAGACCTGGAGTGGGAGGGGGAAACCTAGCCACGAGACACTACGAGACCCATCACGGCCCCATTCCTCCATCTCCACCTCCTCCCCTCCACTCAGACCACACAGCACTATCCAAGGGAAACGGATTTCTCTCTCCCGCCAATACCGCCCATTTCTCACTCCTGCCGCCCATTCCACCCATTCTCCACCCCTTCCTCTCGTTCCTCACCCACCTCTCCGGCCTCATTCCACACCTCCGCCGCCAGTTTAATTCTAACCTCGTCCACTTCATTCCATTTCTATTACTACTCTCCATTCCTCGCTCTTCCACCCAATCCTTCTCCCCAATCCTCTTTCTCGCACTCAGTCCTCCCCAATCCTCTTTCTTCCACCTCATCCATCACCTATTCCTCTTTTCCTACCCGATCCTACCACCTCCATTCCTCCTTCTCCCGCCAAACCCTTCACCCTCACCCAATCTTTCTTTCCATCCCATCCCCTCTTCCACCCTAATCCTTCACCCCCACCCGTCCTTCCCCTTCCCCTCTTGAGCCTCTCGTTCACCCCTGCCGCCGCCTGTCTGGGTCGTCGCTCATTCCTCGAAGCCCCTTCCCGTCCATCACGCGTGGCATGGACTGATTGACTCTAAACCAAGGTATCCATTACTCGCCTCAGGTGTATATTCTCTATAATTGACCTCGATAATCAGCGACGGGATTTCAGCAAGTCCCCGAGGTCTTAGGCGAGGCGAGAAGAGGCGCGCTGACACACACACACACACACACAACTCTTCAAACCTTCCTTCACACGCCTCGTCAGATATTATGTTCGTCTTCTAAAAACTACTTTCACCTCCACTACCCCCTTCCACCACCTCTCTTCTTCCCTCCAGGCACGACGGACCGCCCCTTCGAGTGCCCAATATCCCATTAGAGTTTCACGTGCAGCTTCCGACGAACAAAAGGTAAGAACCGGGAACAATTTCGCCGCTCCTCGACGTGCGACCTCGTTCCATGAAACTGAAAATGAAAGAGGCGGCGAGACGCGCGGCGAAGGTACTCCAGACGCTCCGAGGCGATTTCTGCCGCATTATTGCCAATACCACGCAGCTGTCTCCCTCCCTCCCCCTTCCCCCTGCCCCCCCTCGTCCCCGTCCCTGCCAACACTGAACGAGGCAGGAGTGCACTTATACCCCATGACGATGTAACTTTTGATATTCTTTATTTAATAAGCAAGGGAACGTGCGTCAAAAGGGAAGATTCTATTTAGGAAAGTAGAATATTTCACGCGCTTATTGCAGCAGCTTCCTTGTCGGCATAACGAGGAAGAGAGGAATACGTCCCTAGAGTCTTGGGATCGGGGGTTTAAATTGTGCTTAATGTAAAAATATAAAAAAATAAAAAATTCTCTCTCTCTCTCTCTCTCTCTCTCACACACACACACACACACACACACACACACACACACCACTCTGATTAATATAGATGGTCTTAGTTTGGTCTCATGTGTCCAAACAGACGGAACCAAAACAAGCAAAATCAAACTTGAAAACAAACACTGTCCTTGACCATATTACTCCCCGATTTTTTGCACCATAACACACACACACACACACACACACACTCACACGTGTCTGGTTTATGTAAGTTTTGATTTAATTTAATTGACTCCCCTCCCCCCTTCTCCCACATAATTATCCCAATCATCACCACCACCACCACCACCACATGTACCCTTTTCACAACTCTTACGTCTGCCATTTATTAATTTTCAGCCTTTCCTTCCACTCAATCTTCCACCTCATTCCTCCCTCTCCCACCCAATCCTACACCCCACTTCTCTTCCCCCTACTCACTCCTTCCCCCATCCTTCCTTTCCTCCTGTACATTTCCACATTCTAAGCCAACGCAAGCCACCAGTTCCCCCTCACACGGCCTCATCACTTAAAGAATTAGCCGGGGAAAAAAAAAAAATGTTTATCCTTCCTCACTACATTGATCAGCTGAATGCGAGTCACGAGCTCCTCCATCTTCTCCTCTATCGACGCGTTATCAGAGGAGAAAGAGAGGTCTGTCAGCGGGCGAAGATGCCACGTCAAAGAAGCTCTGTCGGCAAATACTTCGCCTCGTGTTAATGGACGTATAGTTAAGTTTGTGTGTACACTTCATCGACTTGCTACTGGGCTACACGTTTGTTTTCTTAAAGTGTGTGTGTGTGTGTGTGTGTGTGTGTTACTCTTAACCAGTTTGTAATCATTCGTTTTGACCTGCCACTTCCATTCCCCTTTTCATCTCCATTCCTCCCTCTTCCACCCAATCCTTCACCTCATTCCTCTTTCTCCCATCCAATCCTACCACCCCCATTCTTTCGAGCAGAATTGAAGGAGCACCCCCACCATCACCACCATCAATCACCACTACAAAAAAAAAAAAAAAATCTCCTCCTCCTCCTACTTATTATATTGCCAGAAAACATCCACAACGACATGACATCAGCAATACTCCTCCTTTTCCTCTTTCCTCTACTAATTATACGATCACAAAACAAAACACACAGCTCTCCTCCCTTTTCTATTAATACGCACAAACAACAACAAATATTCTTAATCATCCTAATACTATACTTCTTTACAACAGTTACAGCAACAACAAAAACAAGTACTGCCCTTCCTCCTCCTACTAACACTACCATACAAAAACAAGAACAATAAATACTACTACTACTACTACTACTACTACTACTACTACTACTACTACTACTACTACTACTACTACTACTACTACTACTACTACTACTACTACTAATAATAATAATAATAATAATAATAATAATAATAATAATAATAATAATAATGATAATAATAATAATAACTAATAATAATACCATACTGTGTTGGTTCGTGAAGGCAACAAGATCAGAGCACACGTAAGTCTCGTATCTGCAAGCATGCGCTGGGTCACTACTCTCTCTCTCTCTCTCTCTCTCTCTCTCTCTCTCTCTCTCTCTCTCTCTCTCTCTCTCTCTCTCTCTCGCCTTCTACTCTTACCAGCACCGACCTCTCTGCCCCCTCAAGCCACCCCTCACTCCTCGCTACCGCCCTCCCTACCCGATGCACAGCCACCTCGACCAGGCACTGTGCCCTTCGCCAACCCCTCTCTGTCCTCATTCCTACTACGCATTACTACCCCCGCCTCCTCCTCCTCCTCCTTCTTTCCCTCCTCCTTCTTCTTCCTCACTATGCCCAACAACCACAACAAAAGCAACCCTATGACGACGCCACGGGAGGGAACAACACCCTGCCCTCATTATGTAGAAGAACAAGCACATTTTCCGTCTTGCGTCAGGAGAAAGGATCCTGATATATCGCACAGAGTTATACTGTAATTATGACAGCGCCCGGCTGATTAAAAGGCTGATTCATACACATACAGCTGCGTGGAGAAGGAGGGAAGGCTTGAGATAAGAGCCCTCACTGCTAGCTAACTGACCTGCCTCAAGGGGGGAGAGAGAGAGAGAGAGAGAGAGAGAGAGAGAGAGAGAGAGAGAGAGAGAGAGAGAGAGAGAGAGAGAGAGAGAGAGAGAGAGAGAGAGAAAATTATTATGTAAAGAAGCGAGGCAAGAAAGAAAAAAAATATGAAAAAGTAGGATGGAAAAAGAAAGAACGAAAGGAAGAATAGACAAAAGTATGACCATTACCATCAGAGAGAGAGAGAGAGAGAGAGAGAGAGAGAGATGAGTCTGCAAAGAAAGATGAAATAGAAAAAAGGAAAACTTAAAAAAGAGAGAAAGAGGAAGAACAAAAGAAAGCAAAGAATGACCATTACCATCAGAGAGAGAGAGAGAGAGAGAGAGAGAGAGAGAGAGAGAGAGAGAGAGAGAGAGAGAGAATGAGAGAAACACGAGCAACAACAAGTAGGCAACAACCAAAGCGACCCTTATGTTCGCCGGCCATTCTAGTCAAGGAGATGATTCATACACAAGCCGCCTCCTCGCCTTGGGATAGGGGAGAATAGGCGGCAGGGGAAGCACGGGGGAGCGGGGGAGGGGAGCGAGAGGGCGAGGGTAAGAGTCCTTGACCTTGGGGAGTTTTTACCCCCTCCCTCCCGTCCCCCTCTTCTCCTATACTCTCTCCTTACACACACACACACACACACACACACAAGAAATGAAATGCCACGGATGATGAGGGAGAGAGAGAGGGAGGCGATGGGAAGGAGGAAGAGGAGGAAGGGGAGGGAGTTGATGAGTAAATAGTGGGGGGATGGGAGGGAATGCATGGGTGGGTTGGAAGGGAGGAAGGGAGGGTGATGGGGTTGAGTAAAGAGTAGGGGGTGGGGAGAGGAGGGGAGGGGGTGAGGTCTGGGGCAGTCATCCTCGTAACAACTCACCGCCCACCACCTCATTTAAGGAAGGGGGAAGGGAGGGGTTGTGTCCCTTAGCTCCCCTTAACCTGAGTGCCACCCGCGCGGCCCCTGACAGGCACCGTGATGAAGGGACGAGAGAGAGAGAGAGAGAGAGAGAGAGAGAGAGAGAGAGAGAGAGAGAGAGAGAGAGAGAGAGAGAGAGAGAGAGAGAGAGAGAGAGAGAGAGAATATGTAAAGAAAAGAAGCAAGAGGGAAAGAAATAGGAAAAAGAATAATTACGAAGGAAAATGAAAGAACAAAAGAATGACCATTACCATCAGAGAGAGAGAGAGAGAGAGAGAGAGAGAGAGAGAGAGAGAGAGAGAGAGAGAGAGAGAGAGAGAGAGAGAGAGAGAGAGAGAGTTTAATTACACACACACACACACACACACACACACACACACACACACACACACACACACCTTTGCTAAACATTTATATTCATCTGCTACGCAACAGTCATCACATTGCTTTCCTCCGACGCTGCGCCATCCCCTGCTCCCCTCGCACACCCCTAAACGCCCCCCACACACACCCAGGGCAACACACTCCCCGACCTCCCCAACCATACCAACCCCACACCCGCCGCCGCCGCTGTCGCTCTCCTCCAGCCGCCGCCGCCACCGCGAGGCCTGCCGCTACTGTCCCCCGTACACCTGCTTCACACCTGCACTTTCACTACATCAATATTCCACACCTGCCGCAAACATGAGCGTGGGACATGGGCCGCCTCCCAATGAGCCGCCGCCGAGGGGGAGATGAAACAGCCGGGGCGGGAGGGAGGGAGGTGGAAGGTAGGGGAAGGGATGCATAGTCGAGGAGGAAGGATGTAGTGGAAGAGGGAAGAAAGGTGGAGGCTGATCCGCGGAGAGTTGGAGAGAAGGAAGGATGGATGGAGGATGCTCAGCTGTGGAGGGAGGGAGGGAGGGAGAGGGAAGGAGGAAAGAAGCGAGGTTAAGGAACGGAAGGAAGAGGGAAAGAAGGAAGGGAGCATCAGACAGGCAAGGGAGACACAAGCTAATAGAGTTCTTATGTAGCTTTTAATTTTCTTGTCTGCGTATTTGTGTGCCTGTCTGTCTGTTTGTCTATCTAGCATTATACAAGACCCGGTCACCGAGACGACTAAGAAAACTGCAACTCCTTCCTTCCCCCTTCACCAGCCACTCCTTCCTTCCTTCCTCAGGCACTTCTTCCTTCCTCCTTCACCATGGAATTCTGACTTCTTTCTCTCTTCCTTTTTAATTAGGGACTCCATTCATTCTATCTTCCTCCTACATGAACTAGCACTTCCTTCCCGCCCTCACCAGTCACTCACGCCCTTTCCCTTCGAGTGTGAGGTGGGTGGGTAGCTGTAGCGTGTCATGTTTTGGATTATCGGCTGCCGTTTTACCACACCTCCTACTCCCTCATACACACGCATCCTACACTCTACCTTCCTTCCTCGTACACGCCTCAACACTCCCGACACTCAACAGCTACCATACGCCCCTCACCCTTTCCTATATACATCCTCACCTCTTCTATTCGCTCACAGACATTCCCCCACATAGGGGCTCACCCCCTCCACAGATTCCTCCACACACCTTAACCCCTCAGCCCCTTCAACACACAAGCCCTCACCCCCTTCCTCCCACCCCCTTCTCACCCCTTCCGCACATACGCTCCCCCCTTCCCGCTTTACCGCCGAGGCCCTACGCTTTATCTCGGCGGGGCATCTCGACATCCCCGACTTAGACTCCTTCATGTAAAATTTTGTGTTCAGCTCTTTATCTTCGTTTCGATCTCCCTCACTGCTCATCTCGTGTTTCAGGGCTCGAGAAGGGGTGTTCTCTCTCTCTCTCTCTCTCTCTCTCTCTCTCTCTCTCTCTCTCTCTCTCTCTACTCAGCGGGGGGGAGGGGGCTGAGGGAGAGAAGTATCGTGAGGGGGAAGACGTCTTTACAGAGGGGGGTGGGTGGGGGGGGATATTGTGGAGGAGGGTGGGGGGTGTTGAGAAGCGCTGGGTGTCCAAGAGGTGAGATGAGGAATAGCAGGATAAGAAGAATAGAAAGGGAGGAGGAGGAGGAGGAGGAGGAGATCAAGGTGAGCTCCAAATGCCAAATGAAAGGCAATGAAAAGATCGCAAGAATTTAAATGGCTGGCGGATTTTTTTTTACTTTACTTTCCTGCAACTTTCACATAGCCATTTTTTCCCACTCCATCGTCATTGCAAGTTGATGTTAGTGCATAAGCCTGAATTATCTTAAGTTTATATCTTATGTTCGGCTTAATGATTCCTGCTACACTCTCGCTTTGATGGTGGATAATTCTTTTAGGTTCTCTGCTAGATTCTTGTTAATCAAAAGTCCAACTCCACGCTCCTTCCTATATACCTACACAAGGTTCGTCCGTCAGACTGTGCTGTGAATGCCTTGCCATCCTCCAAACCCAGTGACACACATGACGCCCTGCTGGGCGATAGCAGTGAACAGCAGACTTGCTGAGCACTGCGAGCGCAATGGGTGGCTGTTCGTCGACAATTGGGACCTCTTCTTTGGCAACGACGCCCTCTACGCCCGTGACGGGATACACTTGACGTTCAAGGGTGTTGAGGCTCTCTCAGACTCCCTTGAGCGAGCACTTGGTACCCTGAGGGATTTTTTAGTATAGGCGAGGGGGGGAGGAGTAATGGGAGCAATGGGAGGAGTAATGGGAGGGGACATCTAGCTCATAATATAACCAGGCAGCTTAGAAGTAATTCTAGAGGAGTAACAGAGGACGGGCTAAGAATCTTCTATACTAACAGCAGGAGCCGCAGAAACAAGATAGACTTACTAAGGGGTGAAGCTTGTTCAGAAAATTTTGACATAATAGCGATCACTGAGACATGGATAGACTTTGCTAATAGAAATTTTAGGTCAGAATTTGAAATAACGGGTTATCAGATGTTTCACAAAGACAGAAGGGGCAGAAAGGGAGGTGGAGTTGCGCTATATGTTAAAGACTCACTTAAATGTTTAGTTAACAACTCAGTCAAAACTAACATGGATTCAGAATCAGTTTGGGTGGACGTTTACAAAGGAAAGAAAAACTAACTCTAGGAGTTATATACAGGCCACCCAACCTTAACAGGCAGGACACGAGTATATTACTACAGGAGATTGGCAGGGCGAGTACGAGTAGAAATGTCTGCGTAATGGGGGACTTTAATTATAGGAATATAGACTGGGAAGATCTAGTGGGTGACCTGGAAGCCGAGGACTTTCTTGAAGTTATACAAGATAATTTCCTTAAGCAGGTAGTTACTGAGCCTACCAGAGGAGATAACATATTAGACTTAGTCCTAACCAATAATGGGAACTTGCTACGTGAGTTGGAGGTGGGCGGAGAGTTAGGAAATAGTGATCACAGAACGGTTCGTTTTAGCTTAGACTGGGCGGTAACCCGTGATCCAAACCCAGTGTTAGTGCCAGATTTTAGAAGAGCAAACTACGAGGGGCTTCGAAGACATCTTGAAGGGTAAACTGGGATAATTTAGGGATTCATGAGGCCAGAACTGCGGATTGGAGAGCCAGGAGAACCAGGTAGAAATGTCTTACAATAATTTAGTTAGAGTAATAGTAGAGGGGCAAGAACAGCATATACCACAGCGAACACTTAGAAAAGAAAACAATGATCCTAAGTGGATGACTCGTGGACTAAAACACGAGATTGGGTTAAAGAAGGAATTTATCAGAAAATAAAGAATGGGAAACACATCTCAGGGGCCGGTACGTCGAACTATCTAGATTAGTTAAGAAAAACACCAGGATAGCAAAAAGAACTATGAAATCAAAGTAGCAAATGAGGCGAAAAGTAATCCTAAGGGCTTCTTTCAGATGTATAGAACAAAACACGGGAGAAAATTGGACCGCTGAAATCAAACACAGGGAGCTAGTAGAAAATTACGAAAATATGAGCACATTGTTGAACGACTACTTCCTTTCAGTATTCACACAGGAGGATCGAACGACTATACCGGAAAGAGTTCAGGTGTACGAGGGCGGGATGGCGATAAATTGAGGGATATAATCATTACCAGGCAAGTAGTTCAGGATGAGATAGATAAGTTTAAGAAGAACAAGTCGCCAGGTCCTGACGGGATATTTCCGAGGGTATTAAAGGAGCTAGGTGATACAATCAGTGACACTAACCGACATCTTTAAGATGTCGGTAAATACTAACTATGTGCCGAGCCTATGGAAAGTAGCTAATGTGACGCCGATTTTTAAAAAGGGGGACAGGTCAGTTGCTTCAAACTATCGCCCAATTAGCTTAACATCGGTTATAGGGAAGATGCTGGAGTCCATAATAGCCAGGAACATTCGACTCGCAGCATGGGTTCACAAAAGGTAGGTCATGCCTCACCAATCTCTTGTCCTTCTACAATAAAGTATTTGAGGCGGTTGACAGAGATGAAAATTATGATGTAATCTATCTTGATTTTAGTAAAGCGTTTGACAAAGTTCCTCACCAACGACTGTTGCAAATTACAGGCTCACGGAGTAGAGGGTAAAGTTTTGAACTGGGTCAAGGCGTGGCTTAGCAATAGGAAGCAAAGAGTGCAAATCAATGGTAAAAGATCTGACTGGGGATGTGTTACGAGTGGGGTCCCACAAGGTTCGGTATTAGGTCCACTTTTGTTTATTATTTATATCAATGACTTAGACACAGGAATTAGTAGTGATGTTAGTAAATTTGCAGATGATACCAAGATCGGTAGAGTAATTGAGTCGGATCAGGACGCTAGTATTCTCCAAGGTGAACTCAACAGATTATATGACTGGGCGGATAAATGGCAGATGGAGTTCAATGTAGGGAAGTGCAGTATTCTGAGTGTAGGTAGGAACAACCCCTCACATAACTATTGCTTAAATGACACTCTCATAAGTAGGTCTGGGTGCGAGAGGGATTTAGGGTCTTAGTGAGCTCTGATCTCCGTCCAAGGGCACATTGCTTTCAAGCTAGAATTCGAGCTTATAGTGTTCTGGGATTTTTTTCAAGGAGCGTAAGCAACAGAAGCCCCGTAGTCTTCCTCAAACTATATTTAGCATTAGTTAGACCTCATCTTGACTATGCGGTTCAGTTCTGGTCACCCTACTATAGAATGGATATCAAAATGTTAGAATCGGTGCAGAGGAGGATGACTAAGATGATTCAGGGGTTGAGAAACTTGCCATACGAGGAAAGACTCAAACAGTTAAACTTGCATTCTCTAGAAAGGCGAAGGGTGCGTGGAGACATGATCGAGGTTTATAAATGGATGAAGGGCTTTAATAAGGGAGACATTCATAAGGTTTTGTTGGTAAGAGAACCGGGTAGGACACGAAGTAACGGGTTTAAACTGGATAAATTCAGATTCAACAGGGACATAGGCAAAAATTGGTTTACTAATAGGGTGGTGGATGAGTGGAATAGGCTTAGCAGTCATGTGGTGAGTGCCAATACAATTGTCACATTCAAAAATAGACTAGATAAATTCATGGACAGCGATATTAGGTGGGGTTAGATACACGGGAGCTTAGGGTCAAAGGAGCTGCCTCGTACAGGCCTACCGGCCTCTTGCAGACTCCTGCGTTCTTATGTTCTTCTTCTTATGTTCTTATATTTAACTATAGGCGGCGAGAAACAACTCAACTATAATTCCCCTTCGTCCTTCTTTTTCGTGAGGGAAGTGGGAGGAACACGACTCAGACGCTTGGCCAGGGGAGCGTTAAGGTAAGCAAAAAAAAAAAAAAAAAAAAAAAACACGATATTTTTTTTAGATTTCAAGATGGACGTTGATGAGCAGACAGTTCCTGGAAATATATAACCCATTTTTTTTTTATTATTTCAGCTTTTTGGTACTGAATAAATAATGAACATGTCTCCGCCGGCTACCCCCACCCCCCCTCACCCGTTTGCTTCGCCCTACCTCCCGCGACCTGCCAGCATACTTATCCCACTTCTTCATTCCACCTCCCCTCGCCCCTCCACCTGATCCACCCTCCCCCGCCCCCTTCCCCGCCTCGGCCTCCCATACACTGATACAGACGCATAATTAGCGACTCGGGTCCATCCAGGAGAGCCTGTTCCGCGCGTCCTCCAGGCGTCCTCAATCCCGTTCCCTCCCCGAGCCTCCTAAAATGGAATAATTATCTCGTCTGACACACAAGAGCGACGTTCGGCCTCCCCACACGTCACTCGCTGTGATGAAGCTGATCTCTTGTCACAAGTCCTCTTCCCACCTGTCAGGGCCAATCCAGGTGATGGCCAGGTTCTCATTAATGTTTTAAGCCTGTTCCGAGGCTTCAAGGTTTTACTACAGGACATTAAAGGCTCCTCTACTACACGACTTCATTTTTTTATAGAATTTAGTTTTCTTTTTCCGGATCTGTCAATTTAGATAAGAGCGGTCTAGAATTTCATGTTCAACTGAAAACTCTAAAGAAAAAGAAAAAGAAACGTCCCTTATACAAGAGAGAGAGAGAGAGAGAGAGAGAGAGAGAGAGAGAGAGAGAGAGAGAGAGAGAGAGAGAGAGAGAGAGAGAGAGAGAGAGAGAGAGAGAGAGAGAGAGAGAGAGAGAGAGAGAGAGAGAGAGAGAGAGAGAGAGATGGGGGGGGGGGGGGTCGTTGAGGAGGCGCTAAGAGCCAGCCTGCCTTTGAAAGCTATAAGGAACAAGGCCGGAGGGGCGTGGCTGGGTCAGGGAGGCAGAGGCTGAGGAAGGCCCCCTGCGGCGCGCACTCCTCCGCCTCCCGCCGGCTCGGAAACTAGCCAAAGTCACGCTAGTGGCTGACTCCTCGCACCTGAGGTATTTTTCCCTTTGTCTCCCATTTCCCCGTGTTGTTCCTATAACGTTGGCTCCTAAGGAAGAGAAGAGATGACAGGCGGAAATATGTTTAGTAAAAAATGCGAGTTAAATTAAAAAGATCATTTTTGTGTGTGTACGCGTTCGTTCGTTCATGGGTGCCTGAGTGAATGCCCTCGTGTGTGCATGTGCGTGCAGGCGTGCGTGGGAGCGTGCAAGAAACACAACATTCAATGACTCGGGCGGTGAAGCGCTGGGACAATTTTCTAAAATTACGCACATATTTATGTTTAACAGACGACAGACAGAAAAACCTTGATGACACACATCTCCAGGTCAACGATGACGGCGTGCGAGACACGACTCACCATTACAAGGACTGTTCTTGGGGTACTGCATCCACTTCACCCCCCCACCCCACCCCCACCCCCACCCCACACACACACACAGTGCTCCGTGGTGTTGTAGATAGCCCGTTTAGCTTACAACCGAGAGGTCCCGAGTTCGATTTCCTGGTAG
Organism: Eriocheir sinensis; assembly: GCF_024679095.1. Lineage (NCBI taxonomy): Eukaryota > Metazoa > Arthropoda > Malacostraca > Decapoda > Varunidae > Eriocheir > Eriocheir sinensis. The sequence goes on along the minus strand of NC_066535.1, from coordinate 16,436,175 downwards.
GTTAGAGACAGATGGACTGTCTCCTTTCATCCGTGCCCCTTGTTTACCTGGCAGTGAATAAGCAGTACCTGGTGTTAATTTGGGGTTGTATCTCGCCTCCCCTGTGAGTGAGTAAGTGGGTGTAAGTAGCCGCCCATATTCAACTCAAAGCTATTTTAGAAAGAGTACGGACTGGCAATCGCGAGTCCATTACGTGATCAGACCATGGTGAATGACACACGCACATAAACACACACGAACATTCCCGTTCCGCTGTAAGCAAGCGTGGGAAGGAATTCCGCACTCTCACTCTTCTCAAGTGGGCAGGCCCATGCTTCAAGTGGACTACAAAGGACTCCACATTCTTCCTCATCAGCCATTCTATCCGTGATAACACAAGATTTCTCCAGAATTCAGCTCAACTCAATTCCCCGCAAATCCTCGCCCGTCCACAACTCTTTCCTGCGACCCTCGGCTCCCATAACCAATCGGAGAATGGAGAGGCTGGCAAGAACGAAGAGCGCCGGGATTAATATTCTGCCGCAGTCCGGGAAAACTGCGTCACTGACCTTTGCATCGTGATTACAACATAGCGAAACGCTCTTCCTGGAACCAGACATTAGCGGCAAAGCATGATTGAGGAGTGTGTGGCACAGACAGCCATGCAGAACAGGCCGGTGGGCGAGATGACGAGTGGGGGACTGAGGGTCTGGCGGACGAGGGCTTGGGACGGAGGCTTGAGAACGGGGCGAGACTGGCGGCTTATGGATGAGTGTGATTGTGCTACAGAAGCTTTTTTTTAGATATTTTGTTTAGCAATAAATTTGTCGGGGAATAAGACATCAATGGGTAGTTAGTTAGGTAGTAGCGATCACAAGGGAATCACTTTAAATTCAAAATCCCAAAAAGAGCAATATTAACCATGAAGCGGTACAGCCACACTCTCTCCAAGGATTACTTTTAAACTATTAGGCCTTTGATCATTTAAATAACCCATCTGTCATCAACCCATCCATATATTTATCCATCTATTGATCTATCTAGTCCGACACAAATGAAGTTCGTTTGTGTGGAGCCCGAACCTCTACACAGCGCTGCCGCATCATCATTCTCTGCGTCAGCTACGCACTATTTGAAATTCCGTATCAAATATTCTGCATACATTAAGATTTGGTAGCGCTATGGCAAGAAAAATCCCCGAGAGAGAGAGAGAGAAAGAGAAGGAAAAAGAGAGAGAGAGAGAGAGAGAGAGAGAGAGAGAGAGAGAGAGAGAGAGAGAGAGAGAGACTAAATATTTAGACAGCTCTATTACACCTTCAGAAGCTCAACCAAACACTTCCTTATTCTTCCCTACATAGAATCTTTTCCATCAGCTTTCAAACACTTCTACAGAACTTCCGGCGAGCGTGTGTGTGGCCTTTCTCAGACTCAGCTACGAAGATTGTGTTATTTTCTTGCATTTAACCTACGACGTGGGTAGGCGGTGGCTGAGTGGTTAGCGTGCGGGGCCAGCATTCACCGCGCCATGGATTTTCCAGTCACCGCCGAGTGGCCTAAGACTACTCACATGCTGTCCTGAAGACCACCCATCAACCCGGACTCTAGAAGAAACCGTCCAAGTGAATCAAGAATGAGTTCCGGGGGGCAGCATGAGCCAAGCATAAATGGCGCCACTATAAAAATTGCCTGCGCCATGACGGGCTTGGGCCGACCACCTGGCCCCCGAAGAAAGTCTACCGGCACTATAGGCGAAGTCATAAAAAAAACTTTGAATTCTCTATGAAAGCTTAAGTTTGATTCACTTATATATATTGCTTCTACGCACGTCGCTTGCCATCTGATTTTCACCCCTTATCACACAACCATCAAATGTCCAAAAGCCAGACAACCAACACACATCCTGTCCAGAGTTCATTCAAGCTGGACATCAAAACATACACTACACTGACTACAACATCCACTGACACACATGTAACACTTCCAACACAGAAAACCCTCACAGCATTCCCACAAAAATATAGACCGTACACTTGCCAAAAATAGCTGTCTAATGTCAAGAATCAGCTCTCTCTCAATACACGAAACACCTCAAACGACACCACCACACGAAAACACAACAACAGGGAGACTCAGGAACCCTCGAACATGAATCAGGTTTCTTTTCTTTCCTTTCCTAGCTTTCCTTGGCATGGTACAAATGATCTATTGGCTGGGGCTGTAACCAGATCCCAGCGCTTCGCCTACTCTATTCGTACCCGATGCCCCTTCCCCATCAGGCTCTCAGGTTCCGGAAAAAATGCACTCCACCATGTCAGATGACCCAGTGCATGAGGGTGGCAGGGGCAGGGAAAGGGCAGGGGAGGAGAAGGGGAGGAACAGGAGGGTTTAGTGGTGATGTAACCTAACCCAATTCCAGCGTCCCCTTACTCTTCTTAGTGCTTCTCTCTCTCTCTCTCTCTCTTCTTCTTCTTCTTCTTCTTCTTCTTCTTCTTCTTCTTTTTCTTCGCCTTCTTTTTCGCCTTCTTCTTCTTCGCCTTCCTCTTCTTCGCCTTACTCTTCTTCGCCTTCCTCTTCTTCTTCGCCTTCCTCTTCTTCGCCTTCCTCTTCTTCGCCTTTCTCTTCTTCGCCTTCTTCTTCTTCGTCTTCTTCGTCTTTTTTTGTTGTCTTCTTTTCCTTTATTCTCTCCCAGTGACTTCGTAGCTTATCCCTCCTCCTCCTCCTCCTCTTCCTCCTCCTCCTCCTCCTCCTCTAGGTATACGTAAAGAGAGCGGAGCCGAAGGTTAACAAGTACGGAGTAAGCGACCAATAAAGTAGTGTTTCTTGCTACGGTCTGCGTCGCCGTGGACAAGCGATGGTTTCTTGGTAAGCGTGCACACGGGGTGACCTTCAACGCCGGACCATGCGCTCTCCTTCTCAGGCCCATAAATTATAAGTTACGGTATTTGTTTCTCGGGGTAAAAGGTAAAGGAAATCTGATTATGCGCGGGTTCTCGGTATCTGCGGGTCAGCTGGTATGCTTCGGGCCAGCCAGGATATAAATAACGTGAACAGAGAAAACTTAGAAAGAAAATTATGCAAGAGAGAGAAGATATTCGCGTGATAATTATCGGTTTCCCCGAAGCTGACGCAGAACCAATAAGCCTCGGAGCCAAACTGAACGTAAAGAAAATACTCGTCAAAGACTTTATGAGAAAATACGGGCGATGAAAAAACAGGAACGGCTCCTAACCCAAGTCTTTGAGGAGTCATAAACGTCTCCTTTCTTATTTTTCCATCGCGGGCTGAACAAAACGTATTAGGCAGCCTATTACGGATCCTCCCCGTACACGGAATGACTGACGCACATTCTTGTCAACTCTTGCATTGTAAAGCGGGACGGGCGACGAGTGTAGGTAAGAGATTGGTTCATCGGCGCGGAAAGGTAAGTAAGGTAAGGCGGGCGAGGGTAAGAGGCTCAGAAAAACAGTGACCGTGCCGGCGGCGGTGGAGGCAGTGATGCAACATCACGGTACTGGTGAAAATGTTGGGCAGACGAAGAAAAATGGGGAGTTTATGAGGCAATTAGCGTCTCTCTCTCTCTCTCTCTCTCTCTCTCTCTCTCTCTCTCTCTCTCTCTCTCTCACACACACACACACACACACACACATATCTCTCTCGGGGTACAGAGGACTGAGACTCTCTTGTCAGGTTGTCGCAAGACGGACTGAGGTTCGGGCCCCGCTCAGGCCGAAAGGTGTCATGCCCTAACAAGGAGAGATTACTGTTCCCCTTTGAGCAAACGGAAGGGGAGTGCATGGCTGGCAATCACGAGTCCAGCATGTAATATGGACGTGGTGAACTATACACACACACACACACACACACACACACACACACAGAGTTGGTAGACAAGATGCAATTGTTGAGATATATAGACTTCCGTAGAGGGTCTGGTATAAAAGCACTGAAAACCATACAATAAGCAATTCAAGTCGCAGTAAATAAAGGAACCACTTGAGTAAAACTTTCTGTACCTTATATAATGGTGGTGGTGGTGGTGGTGGTAGTTGTAGAGACATTTCGTTAGCAATCGTTGAATGGATCGGCGGTAATTATGCACATATCTACCGGTGGGTTCGACTGCCAAGGTTTGTACGTAAGGCGAGGACTGACTTAACGAGACAGGCGGAGGATAACCCGGCGTATAAATAACCGGAGATCAAGATAAATTAGTATACAATTAGCCGTGGACGGAACTAATTAGGTGTGAGTGTGACAACAACACCTGGGAACACCTTGAAAAAACGAATAAGGTAAAACGCCCACAAAAAGAGGAAAAAACACCGATACGAGTTTTACTTAAGTTACAAGTTGGCTAATGAGAGGATGTCGATCATTCCCGTGGTGTTGTTTCTTTCATAGCTTGATGTTGAAGATGTGTTTGTTTGTTTGTTGGTATCTTTGTGTATGTGGTTTTGTAGTAGTAAAGTAGTGACAAAAGTAGTAGTAGTAGTAGTAGTAGTAGTAGTGGTTGTTATTGTTGTTGCAGTTTTCCTCTTTTAATTCTTCATATTCTCTCTCTCTCTCTCTCTCTCTCTCTCTCTCTCTCTCTCTCCTGTCGTGTCTAGGGTCAGTAAGCCCTCCTCGTTCCCTCCCTCTCAGTTACTCTTTCCTTGCTCCTTCCTAGCGTTCACCTTCTCCTCCTCCTCCTGTTTTTCCATCCTCTTCATCCGTTACTACAGCGCTGCAGTACTGAGGCCTTTCCTAACGTTCCCCACTTCTCTCTTATCTAAGGTTAGCGTACTTCATCGCGCTTCGGCAAATGCTTAACTTCACCTCTCCACCTGGGCTTCTGTCTGACCAGCGTGCCTTCTACAATACCTGGGGTGTCAACGTTGCTTTGGTTGTCCGTCTGTTATCAATTCTTCGCATGCTATAACCCAATGCCCGATTCAGTTTCTTATTCTCGATCGTTACCTAAATATCTTTAAACCTTTGTTCCCTAAACTATTCTGCTGCTCGCTTTGTCTCTTCCTGTTATGCCCAATATTTTCTCTCTATTCTTTTCTGTGCGCTTCTTAGCTTTCTCTCTAAATATTTTGTGAGCCGCCAAGTTTCTGAACCGTGTGTTTGGACTGGCTGAATACAATGGGTGTGCACCTTTCTCTTCAGGGCGAGTGGCAGGTTGCTATTCATGATATTGCTATGTTTACCAGAAGTGATCCATTCCATTTCTATTCTAGCTCAGTTCTTTCTTCCTGGGCTGGGTTAGAACTAGGAACTTGTTTTATGTATGTGTGTTCCTCTCTTTTCTCACTTGCTTCGCTACCGATCGTCATTTGTTTTCCTTTTGTATTTGTTGTTGATTTCTTCATTTTCATCATACATACTTTCAGCTCCCAGTTTAACGTTACTCGATATTTTTTTGTAAGTTTGCTTAGAACACATTAGTAAGACTGTGTAATTAAGGAATCTAAGGCTGCTAAGATATTTGCCAGCTATCAAGGCTCCTACGTCCTAAAAACTCCTTTCAGCAAGCCGTGATTAATTCTGGGGATGCCTTGTCACATTGCCTGCCCCTTTTCTTGATTGGAATTTCATCGCAATACGTGTAAAGTTCAATGTTTAATACGAGTAGTGTTTAATATTGAATTTGTTAATATATTTATATGTACTCCTCCTCCTCCTCCTCCTCTTCGCGTTTTCTGCATGGGGAGAGAAGTGGTGGGGGATGGACCGTATGGGAAGGTCAAGAAACACACACACACACACACACACACACACACACACACACACACACACACACACACACACACATACACACACACGCACACACACAGTCTTTGAAAGGAACACTCCGCTTACAAGAGCTTATTTGCCGCTATAATTAAACACGACTTTAATAACCCCCCACACAGCAAGGCTCCCTCGGTGCACGATGGCAGTAGTACAGAGGAGGAGGAGGAGGAGGAAGAGGAGGAGGAGGGTGAACATTAAGCAGCGGAAAAAAATATATAAAAAAAGAAACAAGAAAAAAATAAAATGATAGTGCCGAGGGATGCCGTAATACCAACGGTGCCTATGCTGGTGGTGGGAGGGGGAGGGTGAAGGGGAGTGGGAGGGACGGAGAGAGAGAGAGAGAGAGAGAGAGAGAGAGAGAGAGAGATAGTGACAGAGGGAGAGAGAGAGAGAGAGAGAGAGAGAGAGAGAGAGAGAGAGAGAGAGAGAGAGAGAGAGAGAGAGAGAGAGAGAGAGAGAGAGAGAGAGAGAGAGAGAGAGAGAGAGAGAGAGAGAGAGAGAGATACACACACACACACACACACACACACACACAGTGACGTAAATACAGCCTGTCAGCCAAGAAAGACATAGATACGGTGTGTGAGAGAGAGAGAGAGAGAGAGAGAGAGAGAGAGAGAGAGAGAGAGAGAGAGAGAGAGAGAGAGAGAGAGAGAGAGAGAGAGAGAGAGAGAGAGAGAGAGAGAGAGAGAGAGAATGCAAAGTAGAAAAGAACGATGAAATAAAGAGAATTGCAAAAGAAAAAAAAGAACCTAATACGACATCCCCAAAGAGCAAAAAAAAAAAGAAAAAAGAAAAGAAAAGAAAAGAAAAGAAGAGAAAAATAAATATATATAAAGAGAAGTCGCCTACACTTGTGAGTAATACAGATGAGGTGGGGGCGAGGAGGGGAGAGGGGGGAGAGGGGGAGAAAGAGGGGGGGGTGGAGAATCTGGGAGGAAGAGAGAAAACCTGTAACACCAGCATCATCACCTCCAAAGGTTGCACTCTCTCCCTCCTACCCTCCTTCCCTCCCTCCGTCACCAACTCGGCACCTGGCGCACCCTATGACTTTGCCCCCCCCCCTTACACTTCCCCCTCCTCCCTCTCCCTCACCCTCACCCCCTCCCCACCCGTCCTCCCTTCCTCCACAGTTACACACCTTTTCGTGCCTGTCAGATCTCTCTCTCTCTCTCTCTCTCTCACACACACACACACTAAGATAGGGAGTCTGCAAGAGGTTAGTCAGTATACACACAGCAGCTCCCGTGAACTTAATACCACCTATCCTCGCTATCAACGAATGTATATATCACCTTTTCCTACCGGTATCTATCGAATTGGCACTCCTCACATGGCTGCCAAGGCTGTTCCACTCATCCATCACCACTACTCTATTATTAAACCACTTCTTGCCTGACTTTTCTGAATTTGTTCTCTTACAAACCGAGAATTATTGACATCCATATAAAAACTTCTATCAAGTCTCCTGGAAAATTTCACCTCTCTATAGAGAATGCAAATTTAAACGTCTGAGCTATCCGTATAATTCGTGGCAAGTTTTTCAACCCGTAAATATTTCTTGTCATCCTCGTCTGTACGGATTCTAGCAGGTTGATGTCCACTCCGAGACAAGAACTGCACTAAATAATTAAGATGATGTCCAACCACTGCTGAACATAGCTTGAGAATGACTCCAGTTCTTTTACTGCTGATGCTTCTTGAAATGACACCTGGTATCCTGTCTGAGCGATTCTCAAAACTCATCGCTAAACCCATTCTTCAAAACTAGAGTCACAGCTATTTTCCACAAATCAAGCACAAAATAAAAATACCCTGACTTCCCAAAGATAATGGTTACAGGGTCGCATTAATTCAAGACCCACTGAAATCTCTCGTTAGGACCTGGCGATATATTTTTCTTTGAGCCATCCATCTCATCCCGGACTGCCTGTCGAGTACTGATTACACCCCTCGACCCATCATTATCCTCGCCTCTAAAAACATGATCGCCTTCTGGAATGGTCGCTTGATCCTCCTGCTTAAAGACTGAGTAGTCGTCGTTCAACATTTTATCAATTTTTTTTTCTCTCTCTCTCTCTCTCTCTCTCACACACACACACACACACATACACACACACAAATCTTCACGCAGGGTGAATATCAAATTAAAGGCTTAAAAATATCCTGACAATGACTATGAATAAGTTTATACGAATATAAATAAGTTTTACGACAATATTTTTCATAATCGTAAGTTCAAAATCACGTAAAAGAAGTATTGGAAAAACAGGCAGAACAATGAACTTATATAATCTAGGGTAGAAAGGAAGAAAGGAGTCCAAGAAAGAGTATAGCGAGTTGGAGAAAGCTTGTTGGTGATAAAGGCGATAGCAACAAGAGGGAAAAAATAATAATGGTTACAATAAGAGAGGAGAAAAGACTGGGACTGAGAGACGCACGAAAAAGGGCATGAAGTGGTGGTGTGAGCCGAACTGTGGCTGGTGGTTGGGGTGCACGGGGAAGGAAGGGGGAGTGGAAGGGATAGAAGGGGAGTTGGGAAAGTGGGAGGAGGAGCGTGAAAGATCGCGATTCATAATTTATCGAGGACAAAGTGTATTACAATGAGCGCGAGAATAAAGTATTTTCTCGACGATTTCATTTCAGTTGCCGAAAATCACTGCATGGATGGTAACCAGAGACGGGAATCGTGTGTGTGTGTGTGTGTGTGTGTGTGTGTGTGTGTGTGTGTGTGTGTGTGTGTGAATGTGTGTGTGTGTGTGTTCTGGGCAGTTCACGTTCCCCCTAATCATTACAAACTCACTTTTCCTACTCGGAGCAAAAAATGAAGGGAGGGAGAGGCGACAAAGACAACGCAGAAGACGACAACGACGACGACAATGATGGTGATGATGATGACAACTGTGGTGGTGATGCTCCTGGTTGTTGGGTATAGTAGATATGGGAGGAGGAGGAGGAGGAGGAGGAGGAAATGGTGATTATAGAAGCATTAAGAAGAGGAAGAAAGAAGGGGAAAGGAAGAGCAGGAGGAGGAGGAGGAGGAAATGGTGGTTATAGAAGCATTAAGAAGAGGAAGAAAGAAGGGGAAAGGAGAAGGAGGAGGAGGAGGAGGAGGAGGAGGAGGAGGAGGAGGAGGAGGAGAAAAAGTGAAGAATGATTTTTTCTTCGTGCGCTCATCCATCTTCCTTTCATGAGCCTCAAGTTTGTGAGCGAAAAAAAAGTTTCTATTACGTGGAGATAAATAAAAAGAAATATTTACATGAGCCTTCCACTGAAGCGGCGTGTGTGTGTCTGTGTGCGTGTGTGTGTGTGTGTGTGTGTGTGTGTGTGTGTGTGTGTGTGTGTGTGTGTGTGTGTGTGTGTGTGTGTGTGATTGTGTGTGTGTGTGTGTGTGTGTGTGTGTGTGTGTGTGTGTGTGTGTGTGTGTGTGTGTGTGTGTGTGTGTGTGTGTGCGCCTGTCATCTCAATCATCCCTCTCGTCCATCATGTTTTTTACTGCTCTGGTTTTTCAGTTTTCTTCTTTTCCCTTCTCATCCTCATTCTCACTTTCCTCCTCCTGGTCGGAAGCTCGTCCAACAACCTCTCTCTCTCTCTCTCTCTCTCTCTCTCTCTCTCTCTCTCTCTCTCTCTCTCTCTCTCTCTCCCCCCCCAAGTTAATACCAACATTTTTCATTTCATGGTGACTTTAAGCTTTGCACAATGGCGTTTGGAGGAAATGAAAAAAATATATACAAAAGAATAAGAATGAAAAAAAAAAAGAAAAGCAATACTGAAGGTCATTACCTGAAGAAGAAAATATGTAAACGCTTGAATATTTCTAAGTAAACATCACAGCCGGTTTTGCAGTTGGGTGTTATTTCTTGGCTAACGTGAGCTGGGCGGGGAAGAAGGGGAAGGTGGGGGTGGGGGGGGGGGGTGACCAATGGCTGCTGGAACATGAGGTGAGGGAAGGGAATTGTACATAGACAGCGGAAAAATTAGACAGTAAAACGAGGGACGCGGCAGGTGTTTGACGGGAGGATAGAGAGGAACACAAAGAGGCCGCGTAGGGATTGAGGAATAGGTGGAGGAGGAGGAGGAGGAGGAGGATAAGGGAGCATGAAACGGGTAAACATGGAATGGTAGGCAACAGAAGGAGGATAGAATGGAACACAGAGGCCACACAGGCAATAAGGAATAGGTGTAAAGGACGAAGAAAATAGAACATGAAACGGGTAAACATGGAATGGAAGGCAACAGGTCTCTTGGTTCATTACGACAGTGGGGTATACGGCAAGGGATGAAGGAGGATGAAAATGAGGGTAACTATTACGGAGTGGGGGATCCTTCGGGTAGGGACAGGGGGGGGCGGGGGGCACCACACGCGGGCAGGGAGCCAAGGGGAACGCAACATCTGGAGCAGCGGCGGCAAGGGCGAGGGTGGAGGCTAACCATGATCCAATTACCACTTCGGCCGCTTTTGTTGAGAGGGTCGTTTGCAATAAGAGGGAGGCGATGTGGCGAAGAGGCGACCGCAGTAATAGTAGTAGCAGTAGTAGTAGTAGTAGTTGTAGTAGTAGTATACGTGGTAGTAGTAGTAGCAGTAGTAATAGTAGTAGTAGTAGTAGTAGTAGTAGCTGTAGTAGTATAACATTTTGCTACACTCAATGCTTCTCAGTGTGTGTGTGTGTGTGTGTGTGTGTGTGTGTGTGGATGGAAGTGCGCGTGTGTTGGAGGCCAGACGCTTCTTAATCAATAAGCAATGGAAAGAAAAAATGGTTAGGCCTACTCTCTCTCTCTCTCTCTCTCTCTCTCTCTCTCTGGACCCCCTGACCTCTGCAGAGCATCCCAACTCTCTCTCTCTCTCTCTCTCTCTCTCTCTCTCTCTCTCTCTCTCTCTCTCTCTCTCTCTCTCGTCCAGCGCCCCTCTCCGTTATCCACCTCCGTCCCCTCGCTCCTCGGCTGCACTGCATAAAACAACGGTGGCAACTTCGGCGAAATGGACTGAAAAATAACGTTCTCATTCCTTTACGCGTGTCAATTAGCGGGAAAACTCGGCAAAAATTTCTTCGGTGGCAAGTTTGAGGAGGTTCTCATTTCGCCGACTCTAATTTTAAGTGGCTGTGACTTTTCATTTTGAGTTAAAATACGTAATTATTTCTCTCGTTACACGCTAAAGTAGCTTATATACTCCGGCAAGAAAAAAAAATCATAAGTCTACACACACACACACATACACACACACACGGGAACACCCCAGCCCAGGTCGAGTAGGAGTGAGTCGTCAGCCTCCACACTGGGCATAACTGTGAGCCTCGGTGTATACGTGGTGCAAGTTTTGTGACCCCGAACTGAGCAGCCTCGAGTGTGCGGTGGGCGGAGAGCAGCGGGCGGCCGGAGGGGTTGTAGGATGTTCTGCTGGAGGAGGAGGAGGTGGAGGACGAGGAGAACGGTGGGTCTAAATGATGATCTGCTTGACTAGGATGAGGAATAGGGGTAGGAGGAAGATGAGGAGGAGGACAAAGAGAAAGAGAACGGCGGGTCTATATGATTTGCTTGACTAGGACGAGGAGGAGGATGAAGAGGATGAAGATGATGAGACGTAGGAGGAGGATGGATGGAGTGTTGGTAATAGTAGCAGTAGTAGTGGTGGTGGCGGCGGTGAAGGAGGAGGAGGAGGAGGAAAACGAGTGCTGATGTAAGACTGAATTAGTTTATACACAAATATCACGGAGAGCAACCTCACATAAACAGGCGCTAATCGCTTCTTCATGTTCCTTCTGCTGCTTCTCCTCCACGCAGGCATCAGCAAGCTCTTTGTATACCTTCACGTTTCCCTTCCACCGCGATCAGTATAGTTATGAACCCACACACACACACACACACACACACACACAATTCTACACCCATACATCAAACATTCTTAGTGTCTTTGGGTATAGCCTAACACTCTCTCTCTCTCTCTCTCTCTCTCTCTCCTGCTTCCTCTTCCCTTCCCACGTATCACAAACACTCGCAGTTCCTAACACAAACAGGGTCGAGGCCGAAATAGCGTTTCCCGTACAATAACCTCCTGACAAGCGCTCACGGCTAATTTCAGCATGTGTCTGCCACCCGCCTGCGTGCTGGGGCGGGGCGGGGGCGGGGCTTGGTTTGTTTGCCTTGAAACGGTGCGAAATTCCTTGATACCTTCGGGGGCATTTGGCTATTTAATTTGAGGAATGAGTTTACTATTATTATATTATTGTCCCCATTGTTCTTGTTGCTTTCGTTACTATTATCGTTATTGCACTTAAGGCTCATGTTAAAAGGTACAATAAAGCACTAAATGTTCGTAAAGGTATGAGACGGAAAGGTGCTTGCTCACAGACGTAAACTCGTGACACTAGTAACACACACACACACACACACACACACACACACACACACACACACACCTGCACCTGACTCACCCTTAGGAACACATCGTGGTCTGCTTGCCATCACGCTACTTGTATCCATATGTCTGTTTTTCCCTCTGTAGCCATTGAGAGCTGACCAAGAAAAAATATGAGACTCTGCAGACGAGTAATGATTATCGCTATTATATTCTGACGTTGAGTAGGCGCCAGCAACAACAAAGACACAGATTTTAGACTATGAGTACTAATACGTGTATCTCATGACACCGCTAAAGAGTGAGTACAATAAGACGAACCACAGATAGTATAATTCTTTTCACGACTTAAGTCCATTGCCCTTTATTCCTCGCTGAAGAAGTAAATAATAAAAATGAGTTCCAGCGTTCCGGGAAATCTTCAGTCTCCTCTGTTTCCGGTGAACCAAACGCGCTTATTAATGATTCAAGCTTAACTTCGTACCCAGCTCAGGCGGGGGGTGAGTGGCGTGTGTTGGGGGGGCTGCGGGTGGAAATGACCGGGGGAAGGCAGATGTGATGTGTGTGTGTCAGGCGCTGAGAGATAGGCGTGTTTAGTTGTGTTGAGGAGCGAGGTGGAGGAGGAGGACGAGGAGGAGAAAGAAGACGAAAAAGGAGAAGACAAAGACAAAGAAGAGCAAGAGAAAGAAGAGGAGAGAAAAAAGAATGAGGAGAGAGAGAGAGAGAGAGAGAGAGAGAGAGAGAGAGAGAGAGAGAGAGAGAGAGAGAGAGAGAGAGAGAGAGAGAGAAAGGAAGCAGTTGTGCCATGGAAAACTCTGGGTCATGTGAAGACGCTCGCCTCACTTCCTGCCGCCGCGGTGATGCTGACGAGAAGGCTGACTCCCCCTGCAGGAGTCAGCGCAAACCCTGCATGGACCCGGCGAGCTGGCCACGTCTTCAGGTGTTCGCCGCTCTGAACATGACGAGCCCGGGTTGACAAAGGGGGTCACAAAAAGAACTCGAGGGTGAAGCACTGGGTTTAGGTTGGTAAGTAGACAGGAATAGGTTGGTGGGAGCTGTGATGGGGTGATGTGCATGGTGTGTTTATGTAGTAGAACATAAGAACATAAGAACGTAGGAGTCTGCAAGAGGCCGGTAGGCCTGTACAAGGCAGCTCCTTTGACCCTAAGCTCCCGTGTATCTAACCCCACCTAATATCGCTGTCCATGATTTTATCTAATCTATTTTTGAATGTGACAATTGTATTGGCACTCACCACATGACTGCTAAGCCTATTCCACTCATCCACCATTCTGTTAGTAAACCAATTTTTGCCCATGTCCCTGTTGAATCTGAATGTATCCAGTTTAAATCCATTACTACGTGTCCTACCCGGTTCTCTTACCAACAAAACTTTATGAATATCCCCCTTATTAAAGCCCTTCATCCATTTATAAACCTCGATCATGTCTCCACGCACCCTTCGCCTTTCTAGAGAGTGCAAGTTTAACTGTTTGAGTCTTTCCTCTTATGGCAAGTTTCTCAACCCCTGAATCATCTTAGTCATCCTCCTCTGCACCGATTCTAATATTTTGATATCCATTCTATAGTAAGGTGACCAGAACTGAACCGCATAGTCAAGATGAGGTCTAACTAATGTTAAATATAGTTTGAGGAAGACTTCGGCGCTTCTGTTGCTTACGCTCCTTGAAATAAATCCTAGTACCCTCCCGCTGCGTGCTGCCCTGGCGAGGGACCAACGGGCCAGCGAAAACCTTCGGCTGGAAAATGCTCTCCTAGCCTCCTCCCTCCAGAAGACACGCCAGGAAGCTGCCGCCCTGCATAGGGTTATTCAGGCACAAGAAATGGCGAGGAGGGAACAGGAAAGCACAAGGCTATCCCTGCTTAACGATGGAGATGCTACCGATGAAGATGCCAGTGGCATGAATGACGAGATGGAAAAGACAACTGAAAATGTCACCGATGAAGATGCCAGTGGCATGAATGACGAGATGGAAAAGACAACTGAAGATGTTACCGATGAAGATGCCAGTGTGATAAATAATGAGATGAAACTGACAATTCAAGAAGTCAGCGACGATGTTTCGTATGGTTTAGTAGATTCACTCACATCTGTAACTGAAGTCACCGACGAGCTAACCCATGGTATAAAAGATGAGCTCACCTTCGTAACTGAAGAACCCCGAGAAGAAACCTATGAAATAAAAGATGCGCTCAACTAACCTGGCAGTTTCTTCTTCCGGCCAGCAGCGTTTCTTCAGTCCAAGGCTCTTGTTCAAGGACTCTTCGGGCAAGATTTCTCACAAAAGCCTGTGACAAGCCTTAGACCCGGGCCTTGAGTTCGCTGTCTGGACTTGCATTTCTTACATTTCTTACATTACTTAAAACCTTTCTATCTATGAGTAAATCGTCCTGAAGGTAATATTTGAATCACAGAGTTTTTTACATTCAGAGTTACATGCCAGAGCGCGCGTCCCCCATCCTGCTGCCTCGTGCCGGGTGGTGTATACAGTATAGGGTGTGAGAGTGATTACTGTGGGTGAGGCGGAATGCTGAGGTTGTGAGTGGCTTGTGGTGACTTGGGGTTGAGTGGACGAAGTGTGTGATTACAGCTATGGTTCGTGGAGAGAAAGAAAGGTGCGTGGTGGTTGTGAGTTGTGGTGTTTGGGAGCGGGGGGAACGAAGTGTGACTACAGCCGTGTCTGTCGAGGTAAGGAAAGGTGTGTTGAACCTAATCAGAAACGCAACTTTAAGCATCGCTCACCTGTCGCCTGAAGCACCTCATTACCTGTAAGGAAGAGAAAAGAGAAACATATTACCACTGACTGCCTGCCGCACCCAACACCGGAAACAAACAAAAATACTCAAAAGAACACTGATAATTTGAAAACACTTCATGCCTCCTCTTCCGCTCTCTCTCTCTCTCTCTCTCTCTCTCTCTCTCTCTCTCTCTCTCTCTCTCTCTCTCTCTTACGCACACACACACAAAAGAAAAACACAGGTCACATACGCACACACCACCAAATAAATGTCTTACCACCGTACTATGTTGAAGAAAATAAAATGCACCATAAACAGGATTCACACTTCAGCTGGCCAACAAATTATTCAGGACAGAATGAAGTGCGGAGTGTAAGCTTATCAAGGATGAGTCTGAACCTGCTCGGCACATCCACAAGTTAAACGTGCAGTGTATTGTAGTAGTAGTAATAATAATACTGTAGTAGAAGTAGAAGTAGAAGTAGTAGTAGAGATAGTAGAAGTAGTAGCAGTAGCAGCAGCAGCAGTAGTTGTGGTTGTGGTTCGGATAGTAGTTAAAGTAAAAGCAAAAAATAAGTCATGATAATGATAAGATTATTATTATCATCATCATTACTATTATTACTATCATTATTATTATAATGACAACAGCAACAGCAGCCCTTCATGGCAGCAGCACGTTATTCGCCCCGTCATCACCGCCGCCGTGGGAACCTTCGCGACGCCGCCACTTTCCTTCCTTTCTCTCGCCTTGACGTGTGAGCCTCGGCAGGGAATAAAACATTGCGGGAGATACCTCGGTGCGACGAACTTTGAAGGGATAATTTCTCTCTCTCTCTCTCTCTCTCTCTCTCTCTCTCTCTCTCTCTCTCTCTCTCTCTCTCTCTCTCTCTCTCTCTCTCTCTCTCTCTCTCTCTCTCTCTCTCTCTCTCTCTCTCTCTCTCTCTCTCTCTCTCTCTCTCTCTCTCTCTCTCTCTCTCTCTCTCTGTATCGAGGCTCAGCCTGTTGGTGTCCGGCGCCATACTCGTGCCCTGGTCCCTGGCTGCTGCTGCTGCTGACGAACGCACACGTAGTCAGTGTCGCAGCTGCGGAGTGAGACAATGCACGGCGTCAGGCGGCGGCAGCAGGTGCGGGGTCCAAGATGTTTTGTCTGAGAGCTGGCGACCACATAACACCAAGAGGAGGGAGGAGGGGCGGAGCTGACGTCAGCGGCTGCGGCTGGTGGTTCACCCAGCATCCGGCAGCGTGTGACCGTCCACCTCAGCAGCTTTGGTCACTCCACCGGCCAGGCAACGTCAACAAATAAACAGCAACTGCCGCACACTAGACAATGGGGAGAAGGGGGGGAAGTGCGGGGGTGTGGGAGAAATGGGAAAAGGACGAATCAATGACATTCCTTCTATGTGCAAGAAGTGAGTCTCTATGGGAGGTTAAAAATCGTGACGGTTGGTCTTGCAGCTTACATTTTATAAACATGCCACTGGTGCTGAAGACCGGCAAATGGAAAGTCAAGGAGAATCTGCGCCCTGAACAAACACGCCACTAATGCTGAGAAGGGCAGATGGAAAGTCGAGGAGATCCAGCGGGCTAACAGGCTCACGCATCCAGAACGAACCAGTCAGGGGCAGGTGAGGTTACTGACTGCTTGATGCTGGTGGGAAGAATTACTTTGCAAAGATACAAACCTTAGGGGAGCGACAGGCCAGGTAGATATTTGTTCAGAGATTCTAAATTGGCTTATTCTCCAAAATCGTGTGTCTAATATGAGAAATAAAGAGAATAACAAAGGTGGATATAGTCGACTCTTAACAACGTGTACAACAGATCAAGGGTGGGTTATGGCGACGCAGCACGGAGACAACTTGTTTGACACACACACACACACACACACACACACACACACACACACACACGGGTCGATAAATAACAGGTGGGACGCCGAGCCAATGAAACCATGAAACTTGGACCACAGGACGGACCCCTCACGTCACGGCCGCCACTCGGGAAACTGACTCAGCAGGCGGGAACGGACGCACCAGACGACCACTGTACGAACTCAGGAGATTCAAATGTCGATAACTTTTTTGCCACCCCTCCAAATACACACACACACACACACACACACACACACACACACACAAGGAAAATATAGGCTGATAAGAAAATAATGGTCAACGTAATTCAACGTATTTGCTGATTATCATTGCTTTTTTTCTTGCACCTAAAATCATATTCCTCGGAAAGCCACAACGAATCACTGATGTGCATCTAGACGACCTCCGCCCAAATGATAGGCCGGAGGAACACTGTGTCTGTCTCCGCTCAGTTCCTCGGAAGGTGGCGCTGTGCAATGTCTTGAGGGGGGTGGGGCTGGGAGTAAGGCTTGGCCGGGAAGGGGAGGGGGGCGGGGCGATGCAGTGCTCCTGGCAGTCGTTTCCTTAGCCCGGCGATCCAGGCAACAAGGAGTGAGTCAGCAGCGGCGTTCAGTGGCGGCTTCAAGGTCAGCAGGTCCCGGAGGCCACTCGAGGTGTCTCTCAACCCACGGCAACACCTTAACACTTGCGACCGCACTTGGGTACTAAACAAATCACCCGGCAGGCACGGCAGTACTCAACACCCACGCCGACACCTCCACGCCAACGACAATACTTGGTTAGGTACTTCAAGCAACACAGGCAAACATGACAACACAAATCAACCACAGCGACACCAATCACAACAACAACAACAACACTGAGGCACTTAAAGAAACACTAAGACGACACGGTAATGCTTAAAACATCAAGAATAACAATCAAACTGTCACATAAATACCAAAACATCCCCTGCAACACACACACACACACACACACACACATGGCCATGCTGATGAGTGCCGGAAGGAAAGAGGAAGAAAAGGTGCTTAAGAGTTTTCTCCTCACCCAATCTTTGAAACTTCCTCGATAAATTCACATCCTCACGTCTCGGTCCCGTCAGGCGTCTCTCAGTCTCCCTAAGCGAGTGTCATTGTCTTCCCATCAGGACAAGAACATGAAATTCCAAGCCTAAAACACACCCACAAAACTGCCAGAATCATGCTACGCCAACCCTGTCATGTCAACCACACCACCACAACCGCATCACGTCAACCACACCACGACTCTCCCACGCCGCTTTACCACCCAGCCACATTTCTCTTACTGGCCGTCTGCTTCTTAGTACGGCTTAATAAACTAATGGAGCACATCCCCGCAAGAAACCTACAACTCGTGCTTATTTTTTTACTAAATAATTCCTTACCTATCCTTCTAGACTCATAATTATACCCCGAAGGAAGAAGACTGAGTGCAGGTTATGGCGGAATTAGCGTCTAGTTAATTCCCTACTATTTGTTCTAACTTAATTAATTCGGCCGTATTATTTATGCAGGTCTTGGGGGCATTAGCTTCTGATTAATTAGCTAGTATTTATTCTCCTAATTAATTAATGCAGCGTAGTACCATTGACTTACTCGATAAACAGAGCGGGCTGCATCAACTTTCCACACTTTCAGCAGCATTCCCTTCTACACCAGCCATGCAGTTATCATCTATTACTCTTTTATCAAGTTTCTTTTTTTTCTTCTTTTCTGTCCGTTAATGTATCGCGGCATCTATCTATTTTCCCTTCACGTCACTCGCACACGTTATCTCGCCGGCTCACCTTTGCCTCATTAACGTTTCCCTTCACCTGTGCATGTTAACAGTCGCCCGTTCTCCGTGGTGCGTCAATCCGCCAGTTATCTCCGAGTCGGCTGTCATCTGAGCGTACCAGTGTGTATGTGTGTGTGTGTGATAACTGAATTAATAACTGTGGTGTTCCTCGCCTTCATCAGGGAGCACAAGCCATCAAGCAGGTCAGCGCAAGCACGAGGCAGTGTGTTCATAACGGCACACGTGGATGTTTTGTCTTTTTCCGTGTGCGTCAGTAGCCTGTCGATCTCCGTGTGTTTGCCTCCCTAGAGATCCACGCTCATCCCTGAACGCTATTACGGTAACGAGAAGGCCGTGAGTGACGCCTTGAGCAGAGCATTAGAACAGCGGTGGCTTCAAACACCCCGAGGACCTGACAACCTAGTATTGAGGCTGAAGCCGGCGACCAACGCGACGACACACACACACACACACACACTGCAACGTTCGGCCGGCGTATCAAGGCACCAGATGTCGCGTTGGTAAAGTGCTGGCCCATTAAAACTTTAAAAAAAAAAAAAAATCTAATGTACCGTGAATTCCTAGACTTGTGTCCCAGACTAGTGACACACACACACACACACACACACACACACACACACACACACACACACACACATACACACATTAATCAATCCTTTAACCTGCGGCGTGACAAGACATACATAAAAAAATACTCAAGAAGCATAAAACCAGGCGAACACAAGCTTACCGGTGGATAAATGAAGAAGAGGAGGAGGAGGAGGAGGAGGAGGAGGAGGAGGAGACTGAACTAGAAGACGGAGAGGATGGACTGGATGAATATTTGAGGGCGGGAAGAGAGAGGGAAGACTCAAGCAGTGACGAGGTGCAGTACAGGTCGGCGGGTGCGTGCGGTGTCTGGCTGGTTGAAGACACGCCGAGAGGGAGACTCCGTATTGACACATATCAGACACAACAAAACCGTCCTCTTCCTTACACTCTTCCCTTCCTCTCTCTTTGCACTTCCTCTCTTCCCCTTCCCTCCTCCTTCTCTTCCCTGCATATCGACCGCTTTTCAAATATCGTGTTATATATGTTTGCCAGTGATAGAAGCTTTTTAGTTGTTGAATATATGTTAGGCCAAATGAGCGCCGACGAATGTGTCTCTTTGCCACATCGCATCACCTGTTCTCTCGAAATTGACCTCTCTTTTGACCACTCTTCTGAACTCTTTTTTTTTTTTTTATATATAGGGCCAGTGTTTAGCGTTTTTTTTCTCATTATTACTTTTTTTTGCCCTTGAGCTGCTTCCTTTACTTAAAAAATATATATATATAAGTACTGCTTGCACTACTTATCAAAAACAACTGTCGAGTGATTCTAACGTTGCATCATAGGAGTACGTTGAGACTTGTATTTTTTTCTATTCAATATTTAGCTCTTATAAATATTTCTGTATGAACCTTCGACCTCAGAGATAATAATGTTTAAACTAATCTTTTTTTTTTTTTAGTTCCTCTCGGCTTTGTCACTTTTTATCGTAACTTAAAACAAGCAGCAACAAACATTAATACCGAGTCCGTTAAGCAGTGTACTAAGTAAGCAAAGAGACCTCCTTCTGTTCCTTGGTCTGCTTTATGTTCTCCCTTTCCTGTCCGCTTATCCCGGTTTACTCTTCCTTGCTCTTCAGGTAATCTTCCACAAACAGGCTCGCTCAGCTGATCTACCTTAGGGCGCGGAGCCGAACGCAATGACAGTGAGGGATGAAGTGGGAGGAGGAAGTGGTGGTGGTGGTGGTGGTGGTGGTGAAGAAAGCGCTCGGTGGAAAGAAATGTAATCAGTGTGAGGGAGAAAAAGAATGATGAAGACGTTACGACAATCTGGCAACAAGACGGAATAGATGAAGGAAGTCAGGGAGAAAAATAAAATATGATGGATTAGAGGAAAATGCGGCTGTAGGGACAAGGAAGAGAAAGAAGAGGAGGAGGAGAAGGAGGAAGAGGAAGAGGAGGAGGAATTGTAAGATAAAGAGAAAGAAAAGGACAAATAATGCAGGTGATAATTATAACCGATAAAAAAAATAATGACAACGATAATGATGCAAATAATGGTATACATAATTAATGCTAACAATAATAATGATAAAAATAATGCAAACAATTAGCGATATTGAATTGTAAGAGCAGCCAACATTATTATTATTATTATTATTATTATTATTATTATTATTATTATTATTATTATTATTATTATTATTATTACTATCATTATTATTAATTTTAGTATTGTTGTTGGAGTAGCAGCAGTAGTAGTAGTAGTAGTAGTATCATAATCAGTATCATCACTACTACTACTACTACTACTACTACTACCACCACTGCTATTACTATTACACTTACTACAAATAACAACAAAAAAAAAAAATGAAGCAGAATGAAATCACCACCACCACCAACAACAACAACAACAACAACAATAAAAACAACAACAAGGCGGAAGAAACAAAGGTGTGGAGAAAGCGAAAAAGAAAAAGCAGAGCAAAGCAATCGAACGCTATTCCGGGAAAAGGAAAGATTAGCGCGCGCGAACACACACACACACACACACACACACACACACACACACACACACACACACACACAGGTGACGAGGATAAGGCGACAAACAGATATCCAACTTGTACAGAAAGAAAACCAAGGAAATAAGGTAACATTGGAATTTTTTTGAGAGAGAGAGAGAGAGAGAGAGAGAGAGAGAGAGAGAGAGAGAGAGAGAGAGAGAGAGAGAGAGAGAGAGAGAGAGAGAGAGAGAGAGAGAGAGAGAGAGAGAGAGAGAGAGAGAGAGAGAGAGAGAGAGAGAGAGAGAGAGAGAGAGAGAGAGAGAGAGAGAGAGAGAGAGCAGAAGATAAAGGGAGTCTTTGTGGAGGAGAGGAGAGGGAGAGGAGAGGGAGGGAGGGGGGGGGGGGTGCCGTGCGGAGGAGGGCCTTGGTAACCGGTTCTATGGCGTTTTGTTGGTCCCATCATGAGCACTGTTCCTCTTTAATTATGCTTACTGGCGGCCACAAAGCAAGGAATGTGCGACCCCTCTCCCATCCCATTCCAGCCCCAGGCCGGCAGCCCCCCCCCCACTTCCTCCCATCCATTCTTTCCCTCCCCTCCCCTCCCTTACCCTCCGCATCCTCATTCCCCTCATTACTATCATTCCGTTGCCGACACTCATTCACAGACGATCTCAGCCTCTTGCCAGTCATCGTTCTCAGTCCCCTTCGAGCCTCAGCCCCTAAAAACCTTATGCCACTCAAGCCCTCGACGCCCTTGCCAGCCTAAGAAAACGAACTCATCCCATATAAGCTCAGTGCTCCCTCTCCCTCCCTCCCTCCATTCCTCTCTCTCTCTCTCACTCGCAGCCCACGCCCCGTTATGCAGTTCCTTCACCCCTTATCTCTACACCTGGCAGCCGCTGTCATCGGGTGAGCCCTCCTGATGCACCAGCGGGCGGGGGCATGGAAGACAAATGGCCAGTTCCGTCTTCAGCGCAGTCACAGCAAGCTTCTTACCACCGGCGGGCCCTTCCCTCGCCGCCACCACCATCATCACCGCCGACACTTGAGATGGATAAATGGCCGGACAGATGAACAAACAGACATGCACGCAGAGATAGGCATATGGATAAGTTCAGATAGAAATGTTGGATGAATGATAGATTAGTTAGGGCTGGATAGGTATGTAAGTAGATGTAAATATATAGTTACATAATACGTTGATGGTGAACAGATGGATATATAACGCATAAAGGTGTATAGATAAGTAGACAAAAACAGATAGACTTATGGATTAGAAAGACACAACTGGTATATAGTACGATGTATAGATAGATAGATAGATAGATAGATAAAGAAAGATAAAGAGGAGGATAGACTAATAGAAAATACACACACACACACACACACACACACACACACACACACACACACACACACACACACAGAGAGAGAGAGAGAGAGAGAGAGAGAGAGAGAGAGAGAGAGAGAGAGAGAGAGAGAGAGAGAGAGAGAGAGAGAGAGAGAGAGAGAGAGAGAGAGAGAGAAGGGTGGGTGGGCGGGCGTTGACCTTGGGCAGCCTTGAATCCAGCTCGCTTTTGCCAAGACCACATGTCATGGTGAGTTTTTGCCAGTATTCTGTTACGTTATCTAACTCGTACCAAGATTGATTTCCTAACCTGTTGAGCGGGGAAGACTCGGGAGAGAGAGGGAGCTGGCTATATAGCTCCTCCTCTCCGCTTGTTCGGCTGTTCACATCTGTACAGCTCTTTCCTCCTTCCGTCAACCCCCTCACTAACACACCTTCCACCACCACCGCCACCACCTCCCTCACACCCGTAAAGAGCTCCGTAGCCTTGTAAAATTTATTAAGTATGCTCTCAGTGGCACCCCGACGCCCTGCACTCGAGCCTGTCCTCATCTGTATGCAAAATAGAGCGCGTGGCAAGTTTTCAAGTGTAATTTAAAGCGTTGTCCATTTACCCAATCCGAGATAAAAACCAAGGGGCCAACGCTCTCTCCCTTGCCACGACCTGAACCTTTCCTTGTTGACGTGCGTGTGTGTGTACTTGTGTGTGTGTGTGTGTGTGTGTGTGTGTGTGTGTGTGTGTGTGTGTGTATGATTTAATTAAGTTCTACAAGACTCTCTCTCTCTCTCTCTCTCTCTCTCTCTCTCTCTCTCTCTCTCTCTCTCTCTTCGTTACACTGTATTAACAACTTGTCCTCAAAACACAACAGCGTCTTTATAATAGTATCCTCAAGTAAATAACCGGAGGACAGCAGCAGTGCCCGGCGGTCGGCGAGGCAGAGGCAGCTTGTTATGAGTGTGTTATCTCGCGTGGATCAGGACGCGGCGAGAAATGAGACAAATCATCCTGCAGGAGGGAACACGGAACGCAAGAACCGATGTCGAGGATCATTAGTGTCACCGAGATCAAATGTCACCATCATCAGCTCCTTCCTTAAGTAGCCTCACCAACCTGCATTAACATACTTTTTATTGCTACAATCACCAACGTCATTTGTCATCAATTTGTCCTCGCTGGCGACATGGTCTTCGCCGCACCTCCAGCCACCCCTCCGCCTCCCCCGGCTCTCTCACCACGTCCTGCTATCCCCCCCTCCCCACCACCACCACCACCACCTCAAGGTCAGCGTCCGAGGAGTCCTGCATAAGATCACCACCGCCACCAGCCTTGAGGTTACTTGGCCCCGGCAGCCCCCCGCAGCAGCGCCCCGGGCCCCGCTGCACCCCCACACGTGCACTGCCTTGCGACTCCCGGCCAAGAGAAAGGTGATGCCTCCCACTACTTATAACGGTGGCGGTGGTGGTGGTGGTGGTGGCAGCGGGGGTAATGGTGGAAGCGGTGGTGGTGAAGGTAGCGGTGGTGATGGTGGCAGCGGCGGCGGTGGTGGTGGTGGTGGAGATGGTGGTGTTTGGTTGTCGGGATGCTCCATGCTTGGGATGCTCATACTAATCATCATCAACAGCAGCTATTTCTAGTCCAAGGTAAAATAAACGCCTAACCTAGCCTAACAAAACCCCAAACAGTTATTATAGGTCTTGACTCAAAAAATCATATATGCTTCCTTACTAATAAGACATTCTATACACCAAAGCGAGGTCATTCTTTGTTGATCTATAACATAAGGTGCTGGCTATCATGTGTTTGAAGATACCTTAAACTTTACCTAACCGAACAAAACCCCAAACGGTTAATATAGTTCTTGACTCAGAAAATTCATAAAGGCCTCCTTACTAATGAGACTTTCTATACAACAAAGTGAGGTTATTCTTTGTTGATTTATACCATAAGTTACTGGTTATCATGTGTTTGAAGAAACATTCCTTGTAAAGTTTCTATATTTCTGGAAAATTTCTCGCCCTTTGCGGCCCTAGTCAGAATGAGTAACACAGGTATTGAGACATTCGGTGACTACTTCAACATTCTTTGAGAGTCGCCTAAGGAAAACTTCCAAAGAATGATCGAAGAACTTTACGAAGAGTTTGAAATGTGGCAAGAAGATAAATATCAAGAAAACACAGGTAAAGTTTAATAGTCAGGAGGTATGACAAAATAACGAGCAGGAACGAAACACTTGAGAGAATATAGGAATACGCATATCGAGGATTAACAAATAGTGCAAATTAAGCTTACAAAAAATACACCAGAAAGAGAATCGGAATGGGATGGAGCGCCTTCGGTACACAAGGCAATGCCATGAAAAGCGACCTGCCACTCCCCCTGAAGAGAAAGGTGTAAAATCAATGAACAAGAAACATGGCGCCTCGGAAAATATTTTGAGAGAAAGCTGGCGGGTGGAAAGATGAAATTATAGCATTTGCCGGAGCAGGATGGAGCACACTAACATTAGACAGAGAGAGCCTGTCTTGCACTGGACTAGTAACGGCTGATGGTGATGTTTTCCATTGTATTTACACACACACACACACACACACAGCAGCAAAAGCATCAATATTCACATAAACTGGGTAAGCATGGGATTCCAGCAGTTTACATATAATGCACCCTTAGCGACTATCAGAACACACCCCCAACAATGCAATAATACCAAAGTGTAGATTTACTATAAAGAAAAATGGTACTAATACTACTCCTGGCACAACAGAGACCTTGCAAACAGCAGCATAAATAGAACAAAATAAAAAATAAAAAAACGCCATGGAAGAGTTTTCAATTGTGTAATTTGTGTTCATTATGCAAATAAACAACATGTACATATTTATTGGTAAATGGGTCCATTATTTGTAACCATGCACTAGAGGAGATAATGACGAAAGAGTGTCGAATAACGTTGATTTTTTTTTCTTTTTTTACACTGCGCAAAAGATTTTTCTTATATACATAAATGGGCACGCACGTACGCACTCACGCAGGCACGAACATTTTTCACACTCAGCTGAAAACAATACCACCTCGCTTACACGGCTGGTACAAATAATAAAAATCCATTTCTAAAATCCCAATATTCATCACGAGTGTCTGAGACCAGGTGCGAGTGTCAGCGTATGCCTTCCCCGCCGATACCTGCAGCTTTGACGAGCCTTGCGGGGCGAGTTATATCTTTAGATCTCGGCATGGCGGAGCGCTGTTACCGCGGCGACGAGGACACGGCTGACGCCACTCCCTGAACAAACACTCGCCCGCATCAGCGAGACGAGGCCAAGTGTGTGTGTGTGTGTGTGTGTGTGTGTGTGTGTGTGTGTGTGTGTGTGTGTGCAGTGAACAATGTCGTGCAAGGGCTGACAGAAGCAACTGTAGGTGTCGTCGTCGTCGTCGTCGTCGTCGTCGTCATCGTCGCCGTAGTAGTAGTAGTAGTAGTAGTAGTAGTAGTGAAATGGTGACGGTGGTAATAGTAGTAGTAAGAGGAGTACGAGTAAGAGGAGGCATGGCATTAGTGGTATAAATAGTTAAAAAATATATATGAAAATATATTTACTTTTTAACATATTTAAAAATATTTTTTACACTATGTTTACATAAACGGGCACGCGCGCAAAACCCACTCCCCTACACCCACACATACACGCAGACACACACTGGCGGTCCACTCCGGATTTACAAATATACACCCGCCAACGGAAAAGAAGCCAGCCTGTGAAAATTAAATGTTAAAAAGTTAAGAAAGCTGCAAGGCGGAGGCGGTGGCCTGAAGCTGCCTCAGTGACGCGCTGGTGAGGAAAGGTCAGGGATGCACGCAGCGGGAGTGTTGCTGTGTGTTGCTGGTAACGGGGGAGATGTTGTTGTCGTTATTGTTCATGTTCTTATTGATTTCTTTTGCCACTTTTATCGATTTTGTTGACATAATTTTTGTTGTTATTGATTTTTCTGTTGGTCTTGTAGTTATTACTCTTATTGTTCATGTTGCTGATGTATTGTTGTTGATGTTGTTAATGTCATGCTGATGCTGCTGTCGTTGTTGTTGTTGTTGGATGTGATAAGCAAAAGAAGTGGTGTTGGTAATGGTAATACACAACAGTTGTCGTGGTACATAATGGTGGTGGAAAAAAAATCACATTCCTGTTGATGGCGGTGGTGAGCTGCAGACTGCCGTGGAGTGCAGGCGGACCCGGCGTGGCGTGGGCGTGGGCGTGGGAGTGGGTGTGGGTGTGGGTGGGCCGTATAGGTGTGTGTATGTTACCTGCTGGCGGGCAGCGGGGAGCGGAGAGTCAGGCGCCGGGCAGTCGGCTTAACATGACCGCCGTCGCCGCCGCTGCCGCCACCGCCTCCGCCCCCGCCCCCACCACTACCCACTAACACTACCCTGACGCCGTAACGCCTACAACTGCCGCCATCCCCACAACTAGGTATCAAGTAGCATTCCTCTGACAACGTAATACCGATATCTCCAACGACATCTGCCCCTCTCATTTGGCCTCTACTGTTCTCTGTTTGCGGGAGAGCTGCAGTGGGCTTTCTTAAACATAATTACTTTTTTCGTTTCGTCCTTGAGGTGAGTCATTTACAGAAGAAAAAAATGCCGGCACCCACACCATTATCCACTGACACAATCACCGTAACTATTAAACCACTGCCGCCTCCTCTCCACTACTATCCATAAACACTACCCCTGATGCCACAACCACTACTAAAATGTCCTCACCCCCGACCCACCACTATACGCACTAACACTAACACCGAACACCGCACATATCACCATCAATAGCACCTCCTTCGCTATTATTACCTTCCAATTCAACCTTTTACCTCCACCAGACACAATCACCACCTCCACCAGCAGTGCATCTTCTCCTCAACCATCTTTGCCACCCTCCACCATCACTCACGGCCCTCCATCATCAGTCATGCACACGTTCACCTCATCCGCGCACCGCCAACACATCTCACATCACCTCAGACATCTGTCATATCATACACGTCTTTCATCATGCTTCTTTTTTATTTATTTTTTTCGCAGGCAGTTTCGTATGACGCGTATAAGTTAATAATTCTGAGTGCATTCCCGTCGCGAGGGAGGGCGGCCGCTTCACCGACGAGACGACGTATTTCATAATAACAGCGTTCTGTCCTTCGCAATTATATCACAGGCAAGTTGTGAAGCGAACTCATTGCACTCGGCGTTATATAAGGAAACTCAGGTGCTGCGCGTGAAACACATTCCGCGGGGGACTTTGAATGTAAACATACGACAGGGAACAACTGGGATGCTTCTGTTTGCTAATACACCTTGCAATTCAACAATATTAATAACTGCGAAACGAAGAAAAACGTTACTCTCTTCTAAATATAAGCAAAAACGAAATAAGGACAGCCATTTTTTTTTACAACAAAGTAGACAGCTCAAGGGCACAAAAAAAGGAAACAATGATTAAAAAAAAAGCCCGCTACTCGCAGCTCCTAAAAAAAATCCAAAGAGGTGGTCGAAAAGAGCCTGTCGGAAAAGTAAAGTAATATCTGTTAAACATTTGAGATACGAGGAAAAAATAAATCAACGAGCTTGCACAACCTAGCCACAGAAAAAAAGGTCCAGATATCCTCTAAGTCTAAATCACACACCAACCCCACCAGATGCCCACTGTCACTGTAGGACCTGTCGCAACCAATGTCCCCACGCACGGCCACTCTCAGCCCAGCTATCCCCAGACACTTCCTCGACCACTTCTTTTTTCTTCATTTACATCCCTGCAACTCACATCGATCATCACTCACCATCAACCTTCATATAACACATTTTCCATCTGACCTATCTTCTGTGTGTGTGTGTGTGTGTGTGTGTGTGTGTTTCTTCCTCCCTTGGCACAGTGAAAGAGGAAGGAGGGAGGAAGCAAGCGGAAAAAGAAAGATTGAGGAGAAACACTGCAAAAAATAAATAGTTGGTATGTGTGTGTGTGTGTGTGTGTGTGTGTGTGTGTGTGAGAGAGAGAGAGAGAGAGAGAGAGAGAGAGAGAGAGAGAGAGAGAGAGAAAGGTTGGTGTGGAGAAAGAATCCTCTGGTTCTTCTCTCCTCCTTCCCCTTCTCTCTCTCTCTCTCTCTCTCCCAACTTACAAACATCAAGGCCTTTGCAAACTTTCTTCCTCTTTTTCCACCCCAAGTCTCCCTCCCACTCCCGGCATTAATCTTACCCTTCCATTCAATATTTCTCGGCATTTCGGTATTTTTGCCTTCCGTCATCCCAAATAAAAAAATACTTCTTTTATCCCTTCCACCGCGAGACATCACCCACCGTCACTATGTCAGAGCTCCGTGACGGGAGATGGAGGAGGAGGAGGAGGAGGAGGAGGAGGTTAAAAAAAAAAGTATATCGTAAGACTATGAAAGAACAAGACAGACAGAGAGAGAGAGAGAGAGAGAAGGGAGCTGAACTCATTATATACGAAGTGACTCCAGAACAATACAACTTGAACACAATAGCAAAAAGGAAGAGGAATAAAGGCAAAAATAGATTTAATAAAAGAATTCAGAGGAAGGTGAGAAGAAAGAGCAAATGAGGCGAGGAAGGAGATCGGAGAAAGATGAAAGAGTGAGCCAACGTGTGTGTGTGTGTGTGTGTGTGTGTGTGTGTGTGTGTGTATAACGAGAAAGACAGCAAGAAAGGGCCGGAGGAAAATAGGAAACGGAAGCAAGGTTGAAGAGACTCACTAAAAGAATATGAGAAAATTGAGATAAAAGTGAGTGAGAAAATGGAGGAGGAGAGTGAGAGAAGTGAGTGAGAAAATGGAGGAGGAGAGTGAGAGAAGTGAGTATGAAAGGGGATAAGAGAGAGTGAGTGAGTGAGTGAGTGAGTGAGTGAGTATCAGTATGAGAAAACCAATGTAAATTTGTAAGCGAAGAGGAGAGCAAGTGCATGAGTGACTAGGTGAGTGTGTAAGTAAATGAGTAAGTGAATAAAAATTAGTGAGTGAGTAAGCGATTAAGTAGTCAAGCAAACCAGTGCATGGGTGAGTGAGTGAGTAGATGAGTGAGTAAGCGTGTGAGGAAATGTGTGACTGAGTAAGGCAATATGTAATCAAGACAACCAGTAAATGAATGAATAAGTGAGTGAATGAGTGAGTAAATGAGTGAGTAAGTGAGGCGTGGCACTGGTTGTGGAAGTGAGTAAATTGTGAGTTGTTTGTAGGCATGGATGAGCACCTCTCTCGCTTGGCATCCATCCAGCTGGGCGGGATTACCTCCTCCAACCCGACCGACACACACACACACACACACACACCGCACACACACGCACGCACACACAGGGTACACTGCACTCTCACCCCAGTCTCTCTCTCTCTCTCTCTCTCTCTCTCTCTCTCTCTCTCTCTCTCTCTCTCTCTCTCTCTCTCTCTCTCTCTCTCTCTCTCTCTCTCTCTCTCTCTCTCTCTCTCATTTTCCTCGTTCCCCTCTCGAGGCGGTCGTCTCCTCATCTCCTTCATTATCTTGACTTCTCTTCCTCTTATGATACCTAACATGTTTTCATCCCCCGTAATTAAACTTCATTCTAATGCATCGTACATCTGTTTTTTTTTTTTATTCCTTCCTTTTTTTCCGTTGTTTATGCACGTTTAGTTTCTGTCACTGCCAAACTTTCGCATCTTACGTTTTACACACACACACACACACACACACACACACACACACACACTCACACACACACACACATAGATGCTACTTTGCACCCAACTTGATTATGTTTGCCTTTTCTTTTTAATAATTTTAATGCTATTCTTATATACTTTTAAAAGTATATATCTGTTTGAATTTGTTACTCTATCTATCACTTGTATCTGTCTGTTCATTTATCTGTTTATAGTTGTGTGTGTGTGTGTGTGTGTGTGTGTGTGTGTGTGTGTGTGTGTGTGTGTGTGTGTGTGTGTGCATACGAGCTTGTTTTTGTTTTTTGTGTGTGCAAGCGCGCATGAGCGTGCTTGCGTGCAAGTTTGTGTCTGTGTGTCTGTCTGTCTGTTCGTCTCTCTCTCTCTCTCTCTCTCTCTCTCTCTCTCTCTCTCTCTCTCTCTCTCTCTCTCTCTCTCTCTCTCTCTCTCTCTCTCTCACCATCATGAACGGGAATCGTCTCGGAGGCTCGACAAGGTTATTCACCCCACCTCTACCACACCTTAAATCTCTCTCTCTCTCTCTCTCTCTCTCTCTCTCTCTCTCTCTCTCTCTCTCTCTCTCTCTCTCTCTCTCTCTCTCTCTCTCTCTCTCTCTCTCTCTCTCTCTCTCTCTCTCTCTCTCTTCAAAAAACTCAGAACATTGATTCGATGATGATGATGATGATGGTGATGAGGATAGCGATGAGGATGAGGAAGAGAAGGATCAAGAAAGGTAGCAAAGGAGGCGGAGTAGAAGGAAGGGGGGTACAAGTGGGAGATGAGGCAGGGCATGGAATAGGGAAGCAAGGGATCTTAAATTTTCCTGTTCCCTCAACAATCACGTCTCACGCGCTCCGAGGAAGTGCTAATATCAGACGGGTGTTGAAATGTCCTTATTAGCCCCTGCTCCGCCCCTCGCCCAGGGTTACCTATCCTCCCATGTAAGCAATGCCTCTCACAACTGCCAGGTACAACAAATCAGAGCTGAGAATAACAACAACACCCATCTACCAACAACTCCAAGTCAGTGTGAATAAAATATAAAACGAAAATAAGAAAGAAAATGCAGGAAACATCAGTGCTTCCAACAGTAAATGTTTGAAGCAATGACCTGGACGGCGAATGGAAATTTTCCATTTGCAGCCCAAGTTGTCTGAAACTCGCTTGCCCATTCAAGTGTGTCATTCACAAACACAGAAAATTCAGCCAATAAAAAGCAATTTGAAAACGGACAGGGTCAAGCTATTCACTCACTCAGACGTTGCCACTCAGCTTCACTGCCATTAGAGTCAGACGTCACAACACGCTTTCACAACACACGGCGGAAAAGAGCCCCGGGAATTTCTCATTAGCCGAACATAAGGTGTGTGTGTGTGTGTGTATATATACATGAGAGATAGATATATAGATGGAGAGATAGACTGATAGATATATATGGATAGAGAATAATTCTGGTTTGAAAATTAAAATGAAGAGGAGAAAAAAAATCAGCACTATGCCCACAAGCGTGCGTGTGGTGGCGCCTCAAATCCTTACCAACCAGTATTCGTATTAATCTGTGAGCCTTCCTCAAGCTGTGCCCCCCGCCCCTCACCAACACACACACACACACACACACACACACACACACACACACACACACACACACACACACATACACACACACACACACACAAACAGCAATCACTCACCAACACTCCCAGCCACTCATAATCAGATTAGGTCCCCGTCAACGCAAGACACCGCCGCCTCCACCACCACCTCACAAATGCAAAATAAATCACTCAGCAATTCTCCAACACCACTACCTTGCCAAGCTGCGTCCACGAAGGCCAAACATCACCACCACCACTACACCACCACCACCACCGTAAACACTGAGCCAATCACAGGCGGCACACGACCCTGAGGACATTACTGTCACCTGTTGAGCGGCAAGGTCACCAGCACCACCGCCTTACCTCACCGTCCACATCCACCACCACCACCCTGACCACCCCAACCATCCCTGCCACCGTCTCATCCATTACATATACAACCACCACTACTGTCGTACCGTCGCCTTCATACACACAACTGTCGATTCAATTCACAGTATTTCCAAGGTCATTTTACCTCCACATCAATCCTACTACCAATACCACACCTTACACAACTTTGCTACACACCACTACCACCAGAAACACGTCCACCACCCCTCCCTCGACCAGCACCGCCGTCGCCACAGTGGAATATGAATAATCAATAGTTTGGATCCGTGTGTCGCCGCCACTCGCCGCCCACACCGGCCGTCACTGACCTCGGCTAAGCAGGGACACTCGGCCCCGGCAAGGCTGTTGAGGGCAGCGCTCCGCAGCCGGGAAGCGGCGGCTCGCCCACCTCCCGCCTGCCGGCCAATCAGTGTTGCAGGTGACGCAAAACAAAGCGTGATTGATTACTGAGATCCAATAGCGAACATTCTCCCTAACGGAGGAGTGAGGAGGGGATGTCAGTGACGTTGCTAGTCTCTCTCTCTCTCTCTCTCTCTCTCTCTCTCTCTCTCTCTCTCTCTCTCTCTCTCTCTCTCTCTCTCTCTCTCTCTCTCTCTCTCTCTCTCTCTCTCTCTCTCTCTCTCTCTCTCTCTCCTTATACACCAGCAATGCCTTGACCGTCCCCTGTGACCTTGAACGCTCAGATTTCTCTTCAGTACTGTGCTTTGTCGCGCTGCTGCTGCTGCTGCCTCGGAGTCTCATGTTCCGAGCACTCTGGCCTTGAAGACGCTCCCTTTATTTACTTATTTACTCTCCTCCTTTAGCAGTCTTGCAACTTGAGCTACTGAAAGGATGCTACTCAGCAATATCAGGATGTGGTGAGTGGGAAAGTGGCTGGAGTGGTGACGTGGTGACGGTTGGACCTACACATGAACCACTACCTCCTAATGGTTTACTCTACACCCACAAGTCAGGGGCAGGAAAAGCAAAGTTGGGGACATACGCTTAGCTGTGCATGGCCTTGGTGCCCCTCTCCGATTCCTTGGCCAGTGACCCTGTGATGAGGAAGAGTCCACTATCTCGGGACACAGAGCAAGTGTGACATACAGGTTAACATAATTTACCTTCCCAGAGTTTCTCCAGGTATACCATCAATCGACTAGAAGAAAAGGGAGGAATGAACAGCTGGGTGAGGTAGGCGCCGACTGCCCTAAACTTGGATCGAACCCGGGTTAGATGAGTTAGAGCTATGCGCGCTAACCACTTCACCAGGGAAGCGCCACAGTTCAGATTGGTACACCATAACATTCACGTAGCCTTTCCTGTGACTTTGGCCGCGCACAGCACCGTTGGGAAACACAGCTTTAAACATGAGGCAGTGTAAGTGAGCCATCTTCGTGTGCCTGTGTGTGTGTGTGTGTGTGTGTGTGTGTGTGTGTGTTAGGGCTAGCAAAGACATAGGAGTAGATTAGAAAAAGTCGCATATAAGTATTGACGCTCTCTCTCTCTCTCTCTCTCTCTCTCTCTCTCTCTCTCTCTCTCTCTCTCTCTCTCTCTCTCTCTCTCTCTCTCTCTCTCTCTCTCTCTCTCTCTCTCTCTCTCTCTCTCTCTCTCTCTCTCCTTTTCCCCTCATATATAAAAAACACTACTCACATACACGTCTCGAACTCGTGGCTGTGGGTCGCTTACCTAAGGGAGATACAAAAAATGCAATTAATCATCAGCTCTGAGCAAATCACATCTCGATCATTAGCGTCATGAGGAGAAGAAAACATGTACCTGAAAAGTTAAAAAGGGAAAATGTCATAGAAGTAGGTGGTAATGACGATGATAATAATAACAATGATAACAATAATGATGGTGGTGAATAACATAGATTAAAACGAACGTGACAGGGTTATCTGTATACAATCTGAATGCTGCATCTAAAAGGAGTGAGTCTCTTGTGTTGATTAGACTTAGAATCTGCTCAGCTGGAACGAGACGACAGAAAACTCTACGGGACGAACTCATCACCTTCCACTTGCTCGAGGCAGAGGCAGTGATGGTGGAAATAATTGTTGTTAGTAAAAATCGCAGTAGTAGCAGAAACAGCAACAATAACAGTAGCAGTGGTAGTAGTAGTAGTAGTAGTAGTAGTAGTAGTAGTGGAAGTAGTAGAAGAAATGTATTACCAATGATATTACTACTGTTACTGTAGCATTGAAATAAAATATAGGACTTTTTATGAGATGACGCTCAGCTTTCAGCGAATAACTTTTTTCCCAATATTGATTTGCCTTTGAAATGTTTTAAGCTATTGATTCTCCCACCCCCTCCCGGCACCCTCGCGCGGCCACGCACCGTACATAGCAACACCACGCCGCCCTGCACTTTACGGACCGCTACAGTACACGCTGCACGCCCGCACGCTACGGTACACGTCACACTCCAAAACCCCGCGCCACTCAACCACACACACACACACACACACACACACACACACACACACACACACTATAACTTTCTTCACACCATCAATTCAACACACACACACACACACACACACTCACCGTCACTCCTCACTTACTGTTACCAGCGATTTCAAGGTCATGTCAAGCACTTTAAACCTAGGCTTCCACTTGGCTCCCGTTCATTACTCTCTCTATCTCTCTCTCGCACTCGCACGCGCGCGCGCACACACCCACACCCACACCCACACACATCCCCCAGAGTCTTTTTACAGTCGCATGTGTCACGCTGTCGGCCGTCAGGAGAGGAAGGATTGGCAGCTGCAGGGGACACACACACACACACACACACACACACACACACACACACACACACACACACACACACACACACACACACATGCACGTACAACAGTATCATCGACCTTATCCTTTGAAGTCTACATGTTCTAACCAACAATGATATAAGAAAAGAAACAAAAGTATGCAATTATAAACCTTTTTCACAGGCACACTAAAAAGAAGCATATAAGACTAGGTTGGGTCGGGTACGGTCGGGTCGGGGCGGGAAGGAGAGGGGGATGAGGTAGAGCTTGCCAGGGCGGGATTAGATGGGGCAGAGAGGGTCGGGGCAAGCTTGGGGCAACGGGCACGCGGGGGAGGTTGATGTAGTTTCGCAGACCTATCAGCCTGTAGTTATCATCA
>NC_066535.1:16328413-16398413 GCF_024679095.1 Eriocheir sinensis | reverse complement strand
CCCCTTCTTCCCTAACTTTCTCCTGCTCCTTTCCCTTCTTCCTTTTCCAGCACTTTCCCCGTCCTTACCCTTCCTTCTCTCTTCCTCTAGCATCCCCTTCTTCCCTAACTTTCTCCTGTTCCTTTCCCTTCTTCCTTTTCCAGCAATTTCCCCCTCCTTACTCTTCCTTCTCTTTTCCTCTAGCATCCCCTTCCTCCCTAACCTCCTCCTGCTCCTTTCCCTTCTACCCCGCCATCACCTTCGCCTCCCCCGCCCTCCACCTCACCCCCTTCACACTCCTCGTCGTCACTCAACACCCGCGGCGCTGATGATGGCACGTTCGCATCGGGACACGTATAGAGAAAATTAATGACGATGACGGACGAGGCTGGACTACTTGAGCGCCGCTTGGATAAATAGTGATGAAAGACTATGAGGTGTGACTGATATATACGATGTGACAGTGGTGGATGATGACAAGAGGGTAACTGAAGATGCATATACGATGACCATGTGGCGATAGTTGGTAAGCGAGGGTTGTTATGTGATGACGATGATGGTGATGGAGATGTAAATGATGGAACGCAGTAAATGACGCCTAGTTACGAATTGCAGGAGATGACAAAGGTAAACGATGAAGATAGTACGTTATATATAAGTGATGATGTGATGGAATGCAATATGGATGACGATAGAGTGGATAGTAGAAAGACAATGATGGGTGACGATGAATAAAGATGGTACACGCCGATGCTTCCCTTCATTACCTTCTTCCTCGTTACCTGTAGATGGGCGCCAAGGTAAATCTCTCCAGGAGGTAGGAGGAAAGGCCGATGAACACAAGAACACCAACAGTTTAACGATTTGCCGGAAAATTAAACGTGAACTTCTGTTTTGCCCAACCCAACCTAACCCGGGTCAACATAATATCTTAACCCATTCTAAGCATCCTAACCCATCCTAACCTAACCACACCAAACTCACCCAGCCATGTCTAATATGACCTAACCAAACCTAAGTCAGCGTAGCCCAGCCCACCTATCTCAACCTATCCCCAGCCTAGTCAAACCTAATTCAACAAAACACAACCAAACGAGACCTAACCCATGCCAACCTCACCTCATATAGCCAGACCTAACCTAAACAGAAGAACCCAACCAAGTCTAAACTATATCAACCTATCTCCAGCCTAGTATAACCCAAGTCAACCAAACACAACCAAAGGAGACCTAACCCAAGCCAACCTAACCTCATCTCACCTAACAAGACCTAACCTAACCAGAGGCCAGTCTAGTCTAACCCAATTCAGCCAAACTCAAACCAACCTCGCCTCACCTACCAACAAGACCTCACCTAACCAGCACCACGACTCCCTTCACAACGCACCACGCACCCACAAGCATCCGTTCCGAGCCGCTATCAGGCCCCTTGACCGCAGTATTTCCAACGCCCTGCCAAAGTATCGCCGCCAGGCCGCTCTCGCCCACAAATCTTTCCGCCCCACACGGGAGAGGGATGACTACGACTGCTACACTTATCGAGCCGAGTGTGGCAGACCTAATGAATGTCCTCCGGCCACGATTGCATGGGAGTTATGGAGAGGGTCGTTCCGAAGTATGTTATTAGTTGTATTGGTTGGTTGTAGTAGTTGTTGTAGTA
This sequence comes from Eriocheir sinensis, assembly GCF_024679095.1. NCBI lineage: Eukaryota > Metazoa > Arthropoda > Malacostraca > Decapoda > Varunidae > Eriocheir > Eriocheir sinensis. The sequence goes on along the minus strand of NC_066535.1, from coordinate 16,396,775 downwards.
GAAGTAGTAGTAGTAGTAGTAGTAGTAGTAGTAGTAGTAGTAGTAGTAGTAGTAGTAGTAGTAGTAGTAGAAGGAGTAGGTTACTTAGTCACACCTTTTACAGTAGAGAAACAGTCACATGACATTAAATCACATTCTCTCTCTCTCTCTCTCTCTCTCTCTCTCTCTCTCTCTCTCTCTCTCTCTCTCTCTCTCTCTCTCTCTCTCTCTCTCTCTCTCTCTCTCTCTCTCTCTCTCTCTCTCTCTCTCTCTAAATCATCTTACGCTCGAACACTTGCCTCCCTCCCTCCCTGCCTGACTCACACGACAACCTGAGTACCTTCTTTGTTCCTAGTCCACCAAGATCATTGACTTTTAACTCCGACAACTAAAAATCATCATAATAAGGCCCTCATCGCCTCCTCCTCCCATTCAGTGAACATGTATATATAACTTATTAGATAAACAGTGGGAGAGAGCAGGATGTCAAATGGTAGAACTAAATAGTCTACATGCAGCCTCCCCAGATCTTTAGGTGGTGGTGGTAACAGCAATGGAAGGAAAGAGGGAGAGGGAGAGACAGGGCAGGGCAGGGCAGGGTAGGGAAGGACGGGCTGGGGTACAAGAACCGGCTGTCAGCAACTCGCATCTTGGGGCGACGTTTCAAAGACTTCCGCCCCAACTCAAGGTCCTCCAAGTGGTTTATTGGGAAATTTATAAACCACACACACACACACACACACACACACACACACACACACACACACACACACACACACACACAGCCTCTTGTAGTACAGCAGTTGTGTCTAAATCGTTGCATATATGACTCCACAAGGCCCCGTTATGCTACCCGCTGCGGCAGAGGTAAAAATAACTAGCCAAATATGCAGTTGAATCTCTTAAAATATGAACGGTACGAAAAAGTGGTATATCGTGACAGGCAGTTGGGGGCTGGTGACAGGTGGTGATGAAGGAGGCTGGGAGAGAGAGAGAGAGAGAGAGAGAGAGAGAGAGAGAGAGAGAGAGAGAGAGACACACACACACACACACACACACACACACACACACACACACACACACACACACATACACAGACAGAGACAGATGAAAGGGTAACAAATGGAAAGTAGAAGAAAATAGCTCCCCATGAAAAAAATCAAAAGAAAACAAGGAAACAAAAACAAGCAAATAAGACAGGAAAAACAAAAAAAGGAGGAAAACAGACCCAGACAGTTTCAGCGAAGGAGACAAAGACGGGAGAGGGAGAGAAAGGTTGGTTGATGGCACAGACAAAAAGCAACCAACCGCGGGCGGGGAGAATAGAATCAGGCGTACCCACAACACATAACGCACACAACACAGGCCCGATGGGAAACACCAGGCAACTTTTAACACCTTCAGACACGTGTGAGAGCTTATACCGTATTAATAGCAGAAGCAGTAGTAGCAGGAGAAGTAGCAGCAGCAGTAGGGATAGTCGTGGCTGGTGTTAGTAGTAGAAGTAGTAGTAGTAGTAGTAGAAGTAATGGCAGCTGTAGAAATAATGGAAGCTGGTGTTTGTGATAGTAGAAGTAGTATTTGCAGAAGTAATAGCAGCAGTGGAAATAGTCTGGTGTCTGTGTTAGTAGTAGTAGTAGTAGTAGTAGTAGTAGCAGTAGTAGTAGTAGTAGTAGGGAAGGAAAGCAGTCTCCCTCACCTTCAGCAGCCTCATGAGCGCAGCACCAGCACCTGATAGCACGGGAGGAAGGTTTCAGGGCTCCTATCGCACCCTCACGGCCTGTCTCGCGAATGTCCGGTGCTGATATCAACTCTCTCTCTCTCTCTCTCTCTCTCTCTCTCTCTCTCTCTCTCTCTCTCTCTCTCCCCGCCATGCCCTTTCCACTCTATCCGTCTCCCTCGTTATCGCTCCCTTCCCCACGTAACGCCGTCCCTCGTTCAACCTTTTGCCTTGTCGTGTTGTTGGCATCATCGTCGTTTTCCTCCTCCTCAACTTCCCTCTTTAAATCACCTTTATGTCACTTGGTTAGGCTCAGATTCATTCACTCAGGCCAACTCTTACACGTCAGAGCTTTAAGTAGTGCGTAAACAGGCAGCTAAAAAGGAGTAAGTAAGATGGCAATAAATTTGTGCAGGTTGGCATTGTTATCTTGACGGAGGGATGCTGGCGCTGCTTATTCCCTCACTGCTTATGTCTCCTCGCCGTGGATGGCCTTCACGTCACCACCTCCCCGAGCAGCTTCACTGAACTCGCCTATCCCCTTCCCCACACGCATGTCAGCCGCCCTACGTTTTTCTAAGGTGATACTCCGGAGTTCGGGTTAAAAAAATCGACTTTTCAATAACCTGATAAAAGTCTTTTTTAACCATATAGAAATCCAGTAACACACTGTATCGTAAGTAGATCCCCTTGAGTGCCGACCATTGCCGATGTCGAAACGACGTTGTTAACACGTTGTTGAGATGGACATCACGACGAAAAGACAGAAGGACATTACTTAACGAAAAGGCGGTTAGGAAAACTGAGGGTGACCGTCGATTTATATATATTCAAATTATTTACAGCCCATTATTGAAATGGCTCAAGCTAATAATGTAGCCGTTACCAGCCTTAGAGTAATGTTAACAATGAATGACGTCACGCATCATGACGTCATGATGTAGAACGTTCATAGTCATACGAGAGAAGGAGAATATTACTAGGTATGTAACTGTTACGTTTTAGCCTAAAATTCGCAATACTTTATTTCTAATATTTTTTTTCCCTTTTACCGGAGTATCACCTTAAGTCAGGGAAGTGCTTATGGCAGACTGTGCGGAGACAAGCAGAGGAGGCAAGGAGGAAGAGGCTAATGGAGAAAGTGAGTGTTGTGGTACAGCTTATCTTTGTTGCATGTTAAGTTTGCAAGGAAATGACATGACCGGTTGTTTCTGTAAGACACAATCTCGAAAGGAAGAAGCCAAGGGGACGCCCACAACTCTCGTGGGTTCAGCGAGTCGACGGATTCTTGCGTAAGGAACTTATGATGAAAAGGAAGCCTGCATGGACTCGGGAGGGACATCCGAGGTTGGCATCATACAGTGAGTGAAGTGAAGCGCCCCCGGTGAGCACCCATAATGATACGTAATTAGTATTATATGGGGTTAATTTGATGTGGATGGTTGGAGTACAGGGGAGAAGGGAAGAAGGGAGAAAGATGGGGAGATAAGAAAAGGAAGACAAGGAAAAACTCACCCTTCACCCCTTCACCCCCACGCCCTCCACACTTTGTTTGGGTTATGGCCTCTTGAGCTGCACACGTTGCCTCAAACATGGCACACATTAGAGACGAGACGGTGCACTTGCTGAGCTACGAATTCTCTCTCTCTCTCTCTCTCTCTCTCTCTCTCTCTCTCTCTCTCTCTCTCTCTCTCTCTCTCTCTCTCTCTCTCTCTCTCTCTCTCTCTCTCTCTCTCACTCACACTCACACTCAAACACACTCACTCACACTCACCCACACACACAAACACACACGAAACAAGAGGACAAGACAAGATAAAAGAAATACACACACATACCATTAACACATTTCTTCCAGAGGATTCCCAACCGCCTTTTACGTTTGCAGGAAACTTAATAATAAGCTCTTCACTTCCTCATGTGGCGGAGAGCGGCCGAGAATAGAAATACTTGGAAACTTCTTATATCTTGGGCAAGCGGTGTAAAAAAAAAAGAGTAAAAAAAAAAAGGCTGCGGTTCAGTTCACTTCTCGACAAGAAAGGAAAAAAAAAAAAAGAGTAGTTCGGATATATAAATAGATTTTCCTACTTTTAGCGAAGAATTTACAAGGCACACACACACACACACACACACACACACACACACACACACACACACACACACACACACACACACTGTACAAAAAAGCAGCATGTCCGTGTGCGTGTGTGTGTGTGTGTGTTAGGGGTCATGGTACTTGGGTTCGGACGGGAGAGAAGAAGAGGAGAGGAGGAAAGCGGAAGAAAAGGAGAGAGAGAGAGAGAGAGAGAGAGAGAGAGAGAGAGAGAGAGAGCGCAGGTGGAATAATCAGGACAAGTGCACATTCCTTTCCTCAAATCGTCGGGAGAAGAAACGAGTCCCACTCAGCGATGTCGTAATGCAGAGGATCCCAGCGTGACCAACCGCAGAGTGACGGCCCGAAGAGGAGGAGGAGGAAGAGGAGGAGGGCGGCAGGGAAAGCCTCCTCAACGGGTCTCTAAATAGACATGGATCAGTGGGAGGAATTTGGCCAGCATGACTCACGCTGACAAACAAGCTCTCGAAGGGATCTGCAACAGGGGTGGGAGGGCACAGAGAGAGAGAGAGAGAGAGAGAGAGAGAGAGAGAGAGAGAGAGAGAGAGAGAGAGAGAGAGAGAGAGAGAGAGAGAGAGAGAGAGAGAGAGAGAGAGAGAGAGAGAGAGAGAGAGAGAGAGAGAGAGAGAGAGAGAGAGAGAGAGAGAGAGACTTCTAACCGCATAAGACGACCATCTCTTATCTCTCTCGTGCCAATTCTCTCAAAACATTCTATCTTGCACGCCACTTTAAAAACCGCTATCAAAATATGAACGAAAATACCACACACACAAATACCATCAAAGGCGATATTCTCTCCGAGCACCCAACACGTGAGGGAAAACGGGGAGTGGATAGCGGTCGTTTGGGGAAAGAATAAGACTGCCTTGTAATGCCCCAGAGTTTGCTTGACATCCCCTTCACTAGGACTCCTGAAAAATTGCTTGCCTTGGCCCTTTCTCCTTTTCCTTATGTTCCACGCCACCTAAAAACAAGACCAAAGAGCAAGATTAAAATACTTGATTGGGACAGGATACAGGACTGCTTTGGCATCCGTGAGAACCTTTAGTCCTCCAAGTCTCTCACAGTCCATTTAAAACTGTTTCCCTTATCCTTCCCTTCATGCTCTTTCCTCACTCCTTCCTTCAACGAGAAAATGACAAGCGGTGGGCGTAAAGTAAATGTTTGGGGTGAGATAAGGCTGCTATCTTACACCCCTGATCTTGTTTTATGCCTCTCAATGCTCAGAATTCCTTTGCAACTGTTCTCTTCTTCCCTCCGTGTTCCTTCCGAAGATATCCACTGAGGGAGGGATAGACCATGTGTGTCTGTGTGTGTGTATGTGTGTGTGTGTGTATGTGTGTATGCTGGTTGTTTGGGGCAAAATAAAGCTAACTGATCTTGCTTTCTATCTCTCAGTGGTCTGAACATCACTAAAATTCCTCCTCCTCCTCCTATTCCTCCTTTTCTCTCCCTTTGCGCATTCACTAACTAAGGACAATTGAGAGGTTTGGTTGCCTCGGAATACACATAGTCCTGCCTCACTATAATCTTCATCTAGCTTTATCACATCTCAATCCACAGAAGTCTCATAAACCTTCTCCCCAAAGCTTCCTCTCGCCTTCCTCCTCCCCACGGCTCATGTTTATCCCGTGTACAGCAGTCCAGTCTCGTCCCGTTTCCAATACCCTCTGATCACTGTCCCCAACCACCCTTCTCTCTCTCCCCTTTCCAGTTATATCTGCTCCTGAACCATACGTCCTCCATGTCTCCAACGTCGTACCCTCAGCCGCCTCTCCAAACTTTATTATATCTATTTCAGTACACATCCGTCACGCACCGGTTTAGCTTTATGACCGTTACTAAATATATATCTACTTTCACTTCAATTGCCGCCCCTTCCACTGATTACCCTAGTCCCCACCTGTCTATATATACTCAGCGTCCGCTTGTACGTGATACCCTGTCATGACATCCCCCTGCCATGGTCTTCCGGTCGCGTCTCACTCCCACCCCCTTCCCTCCCCATTCCTCCCCTTCCCTTTCTTCTTCTGTACAGGTTGAGGCCCAATCACTAAATTTCCTTCCTCTTTCCATACTCATTGACCGTGTGTGTGTGTGTGTGTGTGTGTGTGTGTGTGTGTGTGTGTGTGTGTGTGTGTGTGTGTGTGTGTGTGTGTGTGTGTGTGTGTGTGTGTGTGTGTGTGTGTGTGTGTGTATTTATTACCGAGGACAATGACCGCAAGTTCATTAAGTGCGTGCGCGCGTGTGCATGTGTGCGTGTGCGTGTGCGTGTGTGTGTGTGTCAAGGTTCCAGTATTGGGTGCTGTAATCGGAAGGGATAACAAACAAAATAAATGGTTAGACACCCGTTTACTTTCAATAAAGTAGAAAACCCCAAAACAGGCCTCAATCTGAAGTCTCCGACACGAAGGCTTCAGCACGCCGGACTCAGCAGTGACCCGTTGCACGCCTCCTTCCTCTTCGGGGCGTCTCGTCCTTTAAGTGGCAATGACGAAGCAGCACAGCTTCGTCCTTGAAGTGGTGTATACGTGGTGGACGAGGGAGGCGCAGGAGGAGAAGGGGCGTCAGGTTCACAGCAGTAACGGGAGTCCAGGGCATGGAGAGGGGAGAGGTAAGGTACCCAGAACGAGCCCACGGTATCTGAGTTAGCCCGAGTGAGATCAGGGCTGGAGCTTTAGCAGAATCAAGTGTTCAGGGCGAGGCTCGGCCGCCGCCTGACAATGAAGGCGCCCGCCAAGTCGCCTCCCACAGCGGATTGAGAAGCCTCGGTGGTTCAGTCGACCGAGGCGTCGAACGGCGTCAGGCGAACGAGAGTGAAGCAGGTGCTTAGCTGCGCCTCGGTAGTTGAACAGCTTCGAACGGCAAGATGCGGGCGGGCGGCAGGAGTGCCCGGTCGTTCGCCCGCTGAGTTGGAAGTTGCCCTCACAGTGTGTGTGTGTGTGTGTCAGCAATTTTGTACTAAACACACACACACACACCAGAAAGCCTCGGCACCGTGTCTGGCACCACCACCACCACCACCACCACACAGGAGTCACTGCCCCCCTCCGATCTCCTGGCCTTGTGTGCACTATTCGTCCACCATGCAACGCCCCCCCACCCTTACCTACTCCCTTCCCTTTACCCCTCCACGACACTGATTTGCCTCCCATTTTCCCATATTGCCTTGTCTTCTCATTACAGTACACATTTCTCCAATTTAGGATCTCTCTCTCTCTCTCTCTCTCTCTCTCTCTCTCTCTCTCTCTCTCTCTCTCTCTCTCTCTCTCTCTCTCTCTCTCTCTCTCGTCCCCCCGCCACCGCCCCGTGAGGCTGAGGCTGGGGGAGGTAAGGCCCACCTGTGTCCAGAATTATTACAGACCCACATGAACTCTTGCCAAGCTTCTCATGGCCGACATTCGCATGCCAAGTGGAGCTCGAGGCAACCACGTCTGTCTGTAATAAAGTTATGAGGGGGAGGTTGGCGAAAGAGGGGAGGTTAGGAGGGAAACGTTAGAGAAATTAAGAGAGGGGAAAAAGGGAGACGTAATTATGGGATGGACAATAATTCGGTTAGGTAATCAGTGTGTTGTTGTGTGTGAGTTTTAAAAAGGGAATGATGTTATGAAGAGGAATGGATCAGAGTGAAGTTATTTGGTTTGCTGATCTATGTTTTTTGTATAATGATAAAATGACGAGGAATGATAACGGGAAGAGGAGGAGGAAGAGGAGAACAAGGACGAGGACGAAAACGAGGACGAGGGAGAGGATGAGGAGGGGGAAGAGAAGGCCTAATATCTCCTTAAAATACAATCTGCGTGGCCTCGTGTCGTCTGCGGGTGAATGTCTTTAAAGAATAGCTCAGATTCACTCCCTTTAAAGATTATCCGCGCTGGTCTCTTTAAGCATTTCCCTCAGTGTGTTGTTTCCTTAAATATTTGCAAGCACTCATTTAGGAGTACCCCCGAGGCGGCCTCGTTAAGTTTCACAGGACCAGTCCCTTTAAAAGTTCTCTCAGAGTCAAGTCCCTTTAAGTCTCCCTGAGCCACTCCCTTTAAACAGTACCTCTGCACAAGTCTTCCTCATGAGACCCTGTGCGAGTCCCTTTAATTTCAAAGATCAGAGCGGTGGCTGTGCATAAATAGGAAATTCCAGCGATGTGCTGCAGATGTAGTGCCCATGAATGGCGGCTCCAGAGGGCGGGGAGCGGCGGGCAACACCACGCCACTGTAGTGAATGTGTCAGGGATCATGAAAACAGATCTGACTCCCGCCGCCGTCACGCCGGAAAGGGTAAGCTTGCCAAAGAAGAGCCTACTCACAGCGTTCATTATTTACTGGCCAGTATTTCTACATCGACTTTGTGAAGTTCAGTGAACTTATAGTGAAAACATTTGTTACAGTTGCCGCTTATGGGTTGGAGTGAAATTTTTCGTCCTGGAATGTTGGAGCATCGATCAAAATTATGAATTCTGCGTTGCTTCATGACTTATGCTGAGCCGCTGAAACAAAATCAGATGTTGATGCCGACACCTCGGCAATCGACAGTGCGTAACACATGACAGATTCTGAGCCCAACGGAGACTACGAACAGGAAGTAAATCATACGAGCGCTCATCAAGAAAACCTGATGGGGCTTTGAGCCTTCACACAGAAAGGAAAAAACTTGGTCCCCATCAATATATCTCTGAGAAGAAGTACTGAGAACCTAATGAGACACTACAGGTGCCTGCAACTCTTCCGTGAACTGTGAAGGCGAGCCGTGATAAGGATTGGGTGAGTACGATGAAAACGAGTGAAAAAGACTGGTGGGTGTACAGGTGTGAAAGGAAGTGATCGAAGGATTTTTCGGACCCGTGATGAAAGGAAGGTATTGGCTGGCAGGATGCTTAGCGATGGCGAACGAAGGAGACACACTGCGAGTACATGAAGTATATCAGAAGCGAAGGTAACGAGCAGAAGAGAGGTGACCAAGAGAGCAGAGGTGAAGGGAGAGAAAACGTTGGAGGAAATTAAGGTTAAAAGCAGCGAAGAAAGATGAAGACACAATAAGAAAAAGGAATAAAATTGAGAGAGAAAAGGGAAGACAAGTGTCGATTAAAGGAAAGAGCGATAAGGACCAGAACGAGAGGAGGAGGAGGAGGAGGAGGAGGAGGAGGAGGAGGGCACACCAAATATGGGCCACGTATAAACTACCCACATAAACTATCAAAGGGAATTCAAGGTCAACCCGCATGTCCATGTTTGAGCGAAAAATAAGCATTGGATATAGTTGGCATGAGAGAGAGAGAGAGAGAGAGAGAGATGACACATGGCACGATACTCAAAAGCAGATAACACACACACACACACACACACACACACACACACACACACACACACACCTCTACACGTGACGTCACACACCAGCTGCACCTCACGACCGCTTGATGGCATTTGGGTGGCGTGTTTACTAAGTATACAGCTGTGGCATGTGTGTGCGTGTGTGTGTGTGTGTGTGTGTGTGTGTGTGATCACGTACTGGACTCCATCATGAACGTCAGCCAGCATCGTCTCTTCAGCTGATCACTGCATGGGCAACGCTAAAACCTGCCACACTACAGAGCCCAAGTCCAAGGTTAAGGAGGGAAAGCAATCGTCCTTGTCAACGGGATAACCTCTCAGCCAAAGAGAGGTGGGAACATCAGCTCGCCGGTATTGCGAACTGAGTACTTAGCCTCTGCATCATGGTAGTAGTGTCTTTGTGTGTGTGTGTGTGTGTGTCTATTTCACACACACACACACACACACACACACACACACACACACTCACACAGAGGCTATGTAATGGTTTGTGAACTGTCAGAAAGGAAGGCAAAAGAGGATCAGGCAAAGTGCAGGGACGAAAGAGAGAGAGAGAGAGAGAGAGAGAAATGACTCAAAGGCATGAGGATAGAAGCAAAAAGACTGAAAAGGGAGAGAAGTGGCAACGTGGGGACGGGAGGCGTGGGGGGAAGGGGAAACAGAGGGAGGGAAGGAGGGGAAGGGCTGGAGGGGGGATGGAGGGACGAAGGGGGGAGGGGGAAGTTACCAGAACAACTAACGAACCTACACCATACAACTGTACACTCCTACTGTCTTTCCTTCTCCCCACCTGTTCCTTTGCCACTAATCCCCTTCCTCTTCTTACTATACCCTTGATTAAAAAAAAAAGGAGGGGGAAGGGAAAGAGGTGGAGGAGAAAAGAGAGGGTCAACACCCATTGGTACGACCTTGACTTTAAACTTTTCCCTTTGGACGTAAAATCACTGAGTAAACACGAACTCTTTTCTGATGTATGTATGTACACACACACACACACACACACACACACACACACACACACACACTCACATACACAGGCAGCTCCTAGCAACCGTCTGGCGAGCGGGACTTGACTGGAGTTCAAGACAAAAAGTGCCATCCCATTTTATCCTCTCCGTCAGTCCCCGCTATCTACATTTACCCAAGATATCAATTTTATTTCTCTCTCTCTCTCTCTCTCTCTCTCTCTCTCTCTCTCTTGCATCATTTCATTCCTTCACCTTTCCTCTCTTCTTCTACCCTCTGCTCCCCTTCCTTTCTCTCTTTCTTTTCTGCATATTATCTACCTTCACATTACTCTCCCATCTATCACCTGCCGGCCGTTCCCTCTTACCTGAGTCTGAGTCCCCAAAGTTACCTAATCATCACTTTCGTAATCTTCACGTAATGACCAAGGGCGTTATCTCCTTCAGTCGTCGGCGCCTCCTCGACCACCTGCCTGAAGACCTCCACCCGCCGCTTCCCTTCTACTTATCTAAATCGTCAACCTCAAGCGAAGGGGGAAAGACTGCACTGTTCCTTGGTTTCCCTTTCATCTCACCTTCCCTTCCTTTCACCTTCAGATTGGATAAGTCATGATTTCCCTCCCATATACCTTTATTTTCTCCTACTTCCTTGATTTTGTATTTTCCTTCCTTTTCTGTTCCTCTCACCTTTTTTTTCCTTCCGTCACATTTCACTTTCTCTCTCGTTTCCTTTCCTTTCCCTTTCCCTTTCACTTACCTTATCTTCCCTTCTGCTTTCTCCCATTGCCCTCTCTTTCCCTTTCCTCTTCCTTTCCTTTCCCTTCCCTTCACTCACCTCCTTTTTCCTTCCTCCCATTTCCTTACCCCTCCCCCTCACTTTCCTTTTCCTTTCCCTTCTTTTCCCTTGCCTTCACTCACCTCATTTTCCCTTCCTCCCATTACCCTTTCCTTTTCCTTTCCTTACTGCATCTTCCCCTTTAATTCAGCTTCCCTTCTGTTTCCTCTCCTTCCCCTCCCCTTCTGCTTCCTCGCTTGTTCGTCTCTCTTATCTCTCCTTCGCTTCTTTTTTCTTATCCTGTTATCATTTTTAGACACTTTTTCTTTTCCTTCTGTTTTTTTTCATTCACTTATTTCCACTTTCTCTTCTCAAACTTTCTCCTACTTTTCCTTTTTTCTCACACTATTTTCCCTTTCCTCCTGTTTCATTATTTCCTGTTTCTCTTTCCCTTTCACTTTCTCCTATTTTCCCCCTTTATCTCGCCCCCTGTTTTCCCTTTTCTTCTGTGTCATTAGTTTCTGTTTCTCTTCCCCTTTCTCCTATTTTCCCTTCTCTCTCTCCCTCTTTAATTCCCTTCATCTTTATATAGTTACCATGATCCTCTGAGTGAAGGGATTAGCGCTGGCTTCTCCCCTCACTTCATCGTCCCTTCATTCCTTCTTCTTTCCTTCCTTTCCATCATCGCCTTCGTCACATCCTTTATACCTCCGTTTTCCTCGTTCCTGCAATTCTTTCCTTTTCCTTCTTGCTTCTCTTTCCCTTCCAGTCTCCCAGGTTGACTTTCTTTCTCCTTTCCGTTTTCCATGATCGTTTTTTTTCTCTCTTCCATTCCTCCAACCTTCCTCTTTCTTCCTCATTCTTGCATTTCTTTCCTTTTCCTTCTTGCTTCTCTTTCCCTTCCATTCTTCCAGGTTGACTTTCTTCCTCCTTTCCGTTTTCCATGATCGTTTTTTTTTTCTCTCTTCCATTCCTCCAACCTTCCTCTTTTTCCTCATTCTTGCATTTCTTTCCTTTTCCTTCTTGCTTCTCTTTCCCTTCCATTCTTTCCTCTTGCATTTCTTTTCCTCTCTTCCTTCTTCTTTCTTCCTTTTCTTTTTTTTTTCCAGGTTTCTTCTTTCCTTTCCGTCTTCCATTATAGTTTCTTTTTCTCTCTTCCATTCCTCCAACCTTCCTCTTTTTCCTCATTCTTGCATTTCTTTCCTCTTCCTTCTTGTTACTCTTTCCCTTCCATTCTTCCAGGTTTACTTTCTTCCTCCTTTCCGTCTTCCATTATTGTTTCTTGTTCTCTCTTTCATTTCTCCAACCTTCCTCTCGTTTTCCTTTTCCTTCCTTCTTTCTTTCCTTCCTTGCCTCCCTCCCTTCCATTTCTCCACTTTCCTTTCCTTTTCCTCTCTTTCTTTCCTTTGTTTCCCTTGTTCCCCTTTACCCCCGGCTCCCTCCATCCCCCTTTGTCGGACTATTCCACCCCCGAGAGCATAATTACTCCACTCCAGAACATCTCGTCCACCCTTCACCTCCAACCACCTCCTTCAGACCTCTTAAATGTTTTCCCATTCTCAGTCTAGCCCCTCCTTATCCCTACTCCCCCACACCCCTACCCGTCTCTCTCTCTCTCTCTCTCTCTCTCTCTCTCTCTCTCTCTCTCTCTCTCTCTCTCTCTCTCTCTCTCTCTCTCTCTCTCTCTCTCTTCATTCTTCATTCTTTTCTCTCCTTCCTCCTTTCTTCCCTTTCCCTCCCTTCCTTCCTTCCTTTTTTCCCCTTCTTCCTTCCCTCCTTCTCTCTCTACCTTCCTTCTTTCCCTCCCCTTTACCTTCCTTCTTTCCCTCACTCCCTTCCTTCCTTCTTTCCTACCTCACTCCAACCTGTCTACCAAATCCCTCCTTCTCTCCCTCTCCCTCCCTCCCGCGGGCCGCCCCTACAAGCGCTGAGGGAGGGCGGTCAATATCAGGTGGAGACAGGTTGGGTCACGCCACTCCTCTCAAGTGTTTGTTCCTCGAGTCTGCCCAGGTCGTGTGGTCTGTCTGGCGGAGCTGGCGAGGTCGACTGTCTCCTGTTTGTCCGTCTTTGCTTGTGTCTGGGGCGTTCGATTCCCTTGTTTGTGTGTGTTTGTGTGTGTTTGTGTCTAGTTAGGTCGAGTGTTTCTTGTTTGTCTGTTTCTGCGTGTGCCTGTGAGGTTCGATTCCCTTGTGTGGGTGTGTGTTTGTGGGTGTGTTTGTGTCTAGGAAGGTCGAGTGTTTCTTGTTTGTGTATCGGTATGAGAAGGTTAACTGTGTGTGTGTGTGTGTGTGTGTGTGTGTGTGTGTGTGTGTGTGTGTGTGTGTGTGTGTGTGTGTGTGTGTGTGTGTGTGTGTGTGTGTGTGTGTGTGTGTGTGTGTTCCTGGAAAGGCTGGCTGCTTTGTTTGTCTATCAGTGTGGGATGGAGAACTGTTGTGTGTGTCTGTTTCTTGAAAGGCTGACTGTCTGTATGTCTGTTTTTATGTCTAGAAAGGTTGATTGTCGCGTACGGGTGCTTGCAAAGGCTAATTCCCTCTTGGGTCTGTCTGTCTGTCTGTCTGTCTGTACAAGCTCGACTATCTATGTGCGGTTCTACTTGTCTGTTACCTCGTGTGTCTACTGACGAGGTTGAATGTCTGCTGTCTGTTAAGTTCTTCGTCTCTCTGTCTCTATCCCTGTCTGTCTTTAGAGGTCTGAAGTCTGTTACAACCTCTCTTTAGGGAGTAAATAACCGTAATTGCTTGTCTAGAAAGGTTCAATGTCAACAATTACGTTTAGAAAGTCTTTATAGATGTTATGCTGTGGCTCTCGGGGTCGACTGCGTGTTAGCTATGTCAGTTTGTAAAGGTTAAATATCAGTTATGCAAGTCGGAAAGGTTATGCTGTCTCGGAGGAGTGAACTGTCTGTTAGGACGGTCTGTCTGTTTATCTGGGAATGCCACTGTCTGCTGGTTCAGTGTGCCTGGAGTGTTGGTGTATGTTAGGCCTATTTCTCTGTCTGGAAGTGTCAACTGTCAACTGGTTTTTGTGTCTATGGAGTTAAGTGTCTGTTAGGTTGGTGTGTCTGTCTGGAAGAATGAAAACTGTCTGCTGGTTCGTCGACTAAGGAGGGTTGTGTCTGAGTGTGTTTGTCATGCATCTGTCTGTTCGGGAATGTCAACTGTCTCCTAGCTCTTGAGTTGTGTCTGTTAGGCCTATCTGTCTATCTGTCTGGCAAAGTCGACATATTTACATTAAAAAATAAACAAAACAAAAATCATGTGAAAAAATAAATGTGTGAAAACAATTTGGATTTCACGACTCCCCGGCGATGTAATCACTTTGTTCACTTTATTCATGAAGATCAAAAGGCTTTACCGGCAGCACTTATCAATGATATTGGTGCTCTTAATCCGTGAAATGAAAAGCATAATTGGTGGGTGGCGCTGATTAAATGGTAAGAGTTAATTTGCAAGTAAAACTAAGCTCCCTCTGCCTCCTTCTCGCACGCACCGCTCCACCGCCGCACAGCCCCAGCGACAGATTATTATTACCATCATCATTATTATCTATATCATTATTATCATTTATTATTATCATTATTGACTCGAGAAGCGAACACACGTACCCGACAAGGAGACGATGAATGTTCACGTTCCACACCAGGGTAACATAACGTCTGTATCTCCATTTATCGTCTCGTCGTCGTGGATCAGGTGAATGGATCATCGTCATGTCTTCAGCTGCACGACCCGCCAAGCTGCGTCCTGCCCGCCGAGCCTCCAGTGACGTGAGGGCCACACATCAGGAGCCACGTAGCTACACAATAACACTCGTACATGGGTGGAGCCGATCTAGGGTCAACTCAGGTCCCACAGAGCACAAAACGATCCCCCGACCTTGCCGCGCCACGCAAACCCCTGAACCCTAGTGCACGAAATGAAGGATACATTGGAAACGATAACTATACTTTACGCATTCTAACTTAACTATATACCACCAAACAAATAGCTCTAAAGTACACGGAATAAAAAATAAATGGAAAAACGAAAAGAGAACCAGATGACCTTACGAGACTATAGAAACTAACAGGTGCATAATCAGTATAAGACTACAGTGTTCATTTGTGATACTTTACACACAAACCTATCATGATCTGCACCCGACGGGACAATACACTCCAGGCGACACTCGTTTTACAGTTCTCGTGTCGCTGTCGCCTGCGAGCATTAAACTCGTGACACTGGATCTGCCGAGGAAGATTATTGTCAGTCCGGGCTATTGCTTATACCAAGGAATCTCGAGGATGGCTCAGTGGCACGCATCGCAGGCAGGGACAGCTCACGACTCCCAGAAATGATGCAACAAATGTGAGTGTAGCAAGTTGCGGAGGGGAGCGGGGAGTGAAGGGGGGAGAGGACACAGAGGGGGGGACGGGGGCGTGGTGAGGTAGCCGCGCTTTTTTTGTTCTGTCCTTGGCCTGTATTCTTTAGCGTTTAATAAGAAGGAAACAATTATCATGGCTGGCGTTGTTAGTGAATAATCTCGGTACCCTTCCCGACGCCATATGCCATGCCGAGAGCGAGGCATCTCCAAGACCGAGGACCGAGTGTTGGCAGTGCGCACTCTCGACCAAAAGACAGCACGGCATAAAACATTCGACAGTAACGCCACTCCAACTACGCTACGCCGACCTGAGATACATTCTAGTTATGGGACACACACACACACACACACACACACACACACACACACACACACACACACACATATACACACCAAAATAACGGAGGACTTTAGAATTGTTGACCCGCGCCAATGCCAGAAGCAGGAAGATGGTACAGCGATGTCAACTTCGAAGGGACGACGATGACCACGTTGCATACACGTTTTTATCTCCATTCATCGTCTCGTCGCACCTTGTCGTCACGGATCAGCTGCACGGCCAACAGAGCCACCTGCTGCCCATCACGTAGCTACTGGACAACACTCGTACATGGGCTGCCCAGAACTCAGGTCAGGTCAGGTCAGGTCACAGAGCACAAAGTGACCTCTAACCCCTGCCGTGCCACACAACCCAACATATGTATTTTTTTATGAGTCGAAAAGAGTAAAGGTTGTGTGCTTGATGGTGTGGCGAGGCGAGGAAGGCGGGGCAGGGCAAGGCGGGCAGCGAGCGAGCGGCGCCTACAGGGTCTTGCTGTGGGGCGGGGTTGTCCTGGCTGATGCGTCGGACGGCCAAGGAGCAACAACCCTTCGAGGCAGCAAGAGCAACAACAGCAGGAGTAGCACAGCACAGATCATTTTCTTGAGCGTTTCTTCTTCGTCTCTCTTTTGTTGTTTAGTGAATCCTGATTGTGAGAAAAAAGCTCGATTCTGGAGAAGTCATTTTTGTTCATTGTTGCATTCTGTCTCAATTGTGAGGTACAGAAGCAGGATGTCAGTCACCTTTAATTTAGATCAGTATGGGTTATAATAGGTGTGTGTGTGTGTGTGTGTGTGAGAGAGAGAGAGAGAGAGAGGCACTCCCAGACCCCTCCGGCCACTCCTCTTCACCACTCCGGTCATGGCTCCTCTGCTCTGCCACTCCTCAATTCACCACACACACACACACACACACACACACACACACACACACACACACACATTACACACACTAATATAATTTCTTCCACAGGTGTAGCGCGTCCAGATCCCATAAGTTGCGTTAGCTACTCGTTGCAGGGCTGAAGAGAGGCGAGGGAGTGGGAGTGGGAGGGAGGAGGTGTGGGTCTGGCTGGGTAAGAGTGAATTCGGTTTTCTTCTATGTAGTACGAACACACTCAAGTCCCTTTACTTCATCACACCTATACAAGCTTGTCTACCTCTGGCTCTCCTCTTCCTTCTCTCCCATCTCTCCACTTCCTCACCCTATACTTACTTCTTTCTGGTTACTCTTCTTTCTATCCCTTCTCTATCCCCTCTCCTCACTCCTTCTCCGTTTCTGTTCCTTCCTGATAATTTTTCCCTCTATCCAGTCTTCTCTCTCTCTCTCTCTCTCTCTCTCTCTCTCTCTCTCTCTCTCTCTCTCTCTCTCTCTCTCTCTCTCTCTCTCTCTCTCTCTCTCTCTCTCTCTCTCTCTGTTTCCTCCTTCTAGCTTATTTTCCCTCTCCTTTCCCTCTTCTCTCCTTCTCTTCTCTCTCTCCCTCCTCTCCTTTATCTCGCCCTCTTTACTCATTCCAGGATATTCTTCCCCCCATCCCCTCCCTCTTTCCCCCGTCCCTCCTCCCTCTCACCGTGTTTATTTATTCCTCCCTGCTTTATTTTTCCTCCTCTTCTATTCTTCTCTTTCTCGTGCACCTCCAACTACGCGTCAAGAGATACAAGAAGAGGAAGTCGAGAATAATAATTTTGTTTAGACGTAACCTTGTATATATTAACCAGTCACCTTGCACTCCTTCCCCTCCCCCCCGAAAAAAATACCCAGTTTCCGGTTAGGCTGTCATTAGGTTCTTCGCACATTTGGTTTCCCGTTTTTTTTGTTTTTGTTTGGCCTCTTCCTGTCGCTGTTTGTCCGTGTCTGTCTGTCTGTCTCTGTGTCTTGAAAGGTGTGATTGAGGACCGATTTTGAAGACCGAGATTGGAGTCATTATGAGATCTTCAGTCATTTGATCTCTCTCTCTCTCTCTCTCTCTCTCTCTCTCTCTCTCTCTCTCTCTCTCTCTCTCTCTCTCTCTCTCTCTCTCTCTCTCTCTCTCTCTCTCTCTCTCTCTCTCTCTCTCTCTCTCTCTCTCTCACCAACCATCCTCCTCCACTTCTTCCTGCTCTTCCTCCTCCTCCACTTCTCTTCCTCCTTATCTCATCCTCTTATTTACTTCCCTTCCTTCACTCAGCCCTTCTTACGTTGGTATTTGATGGCGGAGATGCGAGTAACAATTTGAAGCAGCAATTAATCTTTTCGGCCCATCCACTACGTTCCCCCTTGAGCCTCCCCCCCCCCCCTCCTCCTCATACCTGGCTGAGCTCACCTGTGCATTCTATCTCCCCTTTGCGTGTTCTCAGGGTCGTCAGTATTTTCTTCTTCTTCTTCTTATCTTCTTTTTCTTCTTCCTTTCCTCTCTCTCATCTCTGGATTCCTTAAAATGATCCCTCGTGCCAGATTCTTGCACCACCTCTTCTTCCTCCTCCTCCTCCTCCTCCTCCTCCTCCTCTTCTTCTTCTTCCTTCTCTTCCTCTTTTTCCCTTCATTCTGCTTCTCTTGGCTCCTTTTCTCCTCTCCTCCGCTTCCATCTCCATCATCTTCCTTATATTATCTCTCGCACGTTCCCTTATATATTGGCCGCAGAAACTAGCCTATCATTTTTTCCCTCCTTCCCCTCTCTCTCTCTCTCTCTCTCTCTCTCTCTCTCTCAACTCCTTCTTACATGAACAATCAATCATAAGAACTTCCACGCGAACACTTTTCTTTTGAGTTCGTACACAGGGTAGAGGGTAGACTTGTGTGCGTGCAGTGTGTGTGTTACGTTTATATCTGCACACACACACACACACACACACACACACACGAATGCTCGGTGATGTGCTGACGTGCCGAGCCGCTGTATACTAACTTCCGAGAATATGCAAATAAAACACGCCCATTTTTACGCCACTACCTCCTCCTGCCGCGTCAGTTTCCCCGTCACAAGCACACTGGAAAACACGAGGACGGTGAAGGGTAAAGTAAACAAGACGAGCGGGATCTTTACGGGTCATAGAGTGCAGTTGTCGAGACCCAAACTTAGGTCGGTAAATATTGTCAGACGCTCGACTACTTCCAAAGGCCAAAAAAGAGATCAGTCGGGTTCTAATGAGTGTTCTTTTAGCTTCACGGTACAGGAGTAGGGTCAAACTACCACCAGGGTCATAAAGCTACCCCTAGAAATGCCCCAAACTCATACGAAAGCCTTGTTAAATGTGCGTGCTTTGGCGTTGAAATGTTTACGAATAGGACCGTTAGTATTTTTCTCCTGTTTTCTCGGGTGATGTGAATTCCCCTTTCCGCCCTCGTAAAAAAGGTTCCTGGCATGAGCTCCTTCAGGGGTGTGCAAGCTCCCCATCACCCCCATCAGCATATATCAAGCCAAGATCATTTAGCGTTTTCTCCTCTCTTTCTCCCTGCACTCCACCGTTTCCTTCCCTCCTTCCACTCTCCTCCTCCTTCACCGCACCCTGTCAGCCGTCCCTTCAGAGCGCTCCCTTCATCGCCGGCATCAGCCACTCAGCGTTAACGTTTCACAAATTTCCCATTCAAAGCGTCGAGTAAACATGCCGACCAAAGCCGGAACTTCTTCCCCTCGGCCGGCGAAAGCGAAGGGACGGAGAGAAGGGCCAATGGGGATGATTTCATTTTATGCTGATAGAAAAGAGACTTGATTTGTGTAAAGGGGAAACATCAGAGTCGGCGTTTGCAGGCAGAGGACCGCTGAGAGGTTAATTTTTGGTTGATTGCCTGCTTTTTCGACGTGCATGACTCGGCTGGCGACAACCACCAACCCGGAAAATGATCGGCGAGGCAGACAAAAAAAAACACCACAGGCAAGACATACAGACGGCAGCCCCTCCCTCCCTCCCCCTCAGCCTGCCCGCATGGATAACAACAGATAAACTTGAACTTTTCTGCTGCCTCTCCAAGATTTCGTTGATTCCGCCTTTATCCAACAAACAGTTATTAGAAAACATAGGGAGGCGACTCTTCCTCCTACTCCCATGCTTTATCGCTATTTATCCCTTCGTCTCCTACCACACCGAACACCCGCAGATACTAAACTCTCCAACTGGCACAGGTAATACACTTATGAGCCAACCCGCCTGGTTACCTGTCTTTCCCACGTTTCTGTGTTCTCCAAAACTCTCTTCCTCCGCCACAGGGAAAGACGTGAAGCTCGGTGAGATGGTTCGCAAGTCAGAAAATAATGAAAGGATAAAACGAGAGAATAAACTTTACTGACTCATGAAATGAGTGCTGAGGGAACATAGTGAGAAAACAATAATGATGATGGAGTGAGGGAGAGTTAGAGGGACCAAGGAAAAGGGAGAGCTTCCCCCCCTCCTCCTTCTCCTCCTCCTCTCCCTTCCTCAAGGTTAAAGTGACGGCGGGGGGATGCCAAGGTGCTTCATCATCCACATGCCTAGTTCACTCTCCTCTGATCATGCACGTCCTCACAACCCTCGCAGGTCGAGTTAGTTGATATGCAACACATCTCCCTACAGTCATGGAGCTGCGGGTGAAACTTGCATGAAGTAATAACTGAAGCCAATCCAACAGCCGTCGCAAAAAAGAAAAAAAAAAGTATCCACGAGCATGCGATTTTCCTTTGTAGCTCGTTCCAACCATTTTTTTTCTCACAAGTTGGCCGAATAGTCCGGTTTTTAATTTCCTACGATGTAACTTCATGATGCATTAAAGTTTTGACTCTGACATGTTGTCTCGAAGAACTCTGGAGGTGCGCAACAACCTCCGCCAAGCAGGGCCCGGCGCGGCCACGGCCGGGTTACTTGTTCGTCTGCTCCGACACTGGAAACCTGCAAGGCCTTGCTGACCCTCGGCGGCATGAGGCACCGCTCAAGGAGACTCAGCTGTGCGACAAGGCTCAAAGGACAGACAACTGTATATGGCAGCTCCTCGAGGCTGTGAAGGACAAGCATCATGACTTGTCAGTGGTGATGACCAGTCTGAGAGATATTTGTTTTTCAGATGAGTCTCAAGATTTATCTTAAAAGTAATATAAGGAAAAAAGTTTCTCAGGCTCTGAACGGTGTCCAGGCAGACCATACGGGAAGAGAAGGCAAGGATGCAAAGGCCTCTTTGCTTATAAAAACATTCAGCATACTTTATCAGATGTATCGCGGGGTAACTTTTATTTACACTCCCAAGAATAGATCGACGAAACTAGTGGATGGAGGGTGGGACGTGTGTTACCATCTGGGCGGTGCCAAGGCCTCTTGGGCGGCGCCTGACTGGGCTTGGGCGGCAGGAGCCAGGCAAGGGACGCCACACTCGCCGGCCGTGTAGGCACCAGCTATTGTGTCGCCGCACATATCTATTATTCGACTCGGATACGCAGCCTGCCTAATGGGAGCTAGCGGGATAATCTTACGTTGGGGGAGAGCAGGAGCGGTTTCTGTGCTTGTGATACAAGTCTATCTCCGTGTATCAGAAAGTGTCGGCACACTGCACCACCAACACCAGATCATTATCACGCACGCACACCCTGTTCCCTAACAGCAACATTGCAAGAATGTACCCTCGCTCTTCCCCATCGTCTCCCCTCCCCCCATTCCTCTCCCTTGCTCTTCCCCACTCCTGCTCCTCCCCATTTCCCCAGTCCAACCCATCTCCCGAATGGCTTCACTCCCTTACGCTCCTCCCCTCCTCGTCTTCTCCCTTTTCTTCTCTTCTTCATGCAATCCCATCTCTGCACCGACTCATTCCCAACCCCCCCCCTCTCACCCTGTCCCTCCTAACTGTCTCCACATGCCCTCCCGTCCCTCCCTGACTCCCTCCGCCAAGCACCTCCCTCTGCATGGACACGCTCCCTGGATGAAAACATTTGGTAATTACCTCGGAGATAACTGAAGCTGATCGGCGGAGACTCAAGACCTGCTGTAGTTTCTAAAATATTGTCTCCCTCCCGCCTCCTTTAGATCGCTGAGCACAGGTAGGCGTCCCTCTCCCGGGCAGCGGCGTCGAGGGTGCAGGTGGTATTGTGTTGGTAGGGATGATAGTGGTAATGATGATGATGGCTGCGATGATCATAACGGTGGTGGAAGCAGTGGTGGTGGTGGTGGTGGTGCTGGTGATTGTGGTGGTGGTGGTGGTGATGATGATGGGTCTGGTGGGGGTGGTATTACATGCTGTTGGTGATAATGGAAATGGTAGTGACAGAAGTGGTGGTGATGATGGTGATGCGGTGGTGGAGATGATAAGGTGAGAGGAGAAGGAGGAGTCGCTGGTAATACACTGTACAGATGACAGTGATAGAGACAGCGGGGTTGAGGCTGTGAGGGCCGGTGTGGTGGCGGCGAGGGGAACGAGGTCAAGCAAGAAAGCAACTGACCGGTAATGTTCGCCGCAGCATCGTGGCCTTTAGGGAACCTGTCCTGTGCTGGGCTGGCGATGCGCTGACACACCAATGGCCATGCAGGGGTCCTTAAGGTCTGGCCCTGTGTTTATTTACTAGTCAACCAACAGCCAGCAAGAGTCATATATCGCGGCAGCCACTATAAATAAAATTCGCCAGCGTCACTAACGGACTGGGGTCGCCGAGGAGGCCCCTAAAGACACCTTACAGGGGCTACCGGCAGCACGCAAAAAAAAAAAAAAAAAAAAAAAGTTTGCAAGAAGCTAGTCGACCTATCACGAGCAGCTTCTGTGTATCTAAGGCAAGCTATCCACAAAATCATCTAATCATTTTTCAGGCGTCTAACGTTCTGATCCCACAAGACTAACTAAGACTGTTCCACCTATCCACCTAATAGTACGGCTAGTTTTTGTCAGTGTCCATTTAATCTGAATTTATCTAACTTTAAACCACTTTGTGTGTGTGTGTGTGTGTGTGTGTGTGTGTGTGTGTGTGTGTGTGTGTGTGTGTGTGTGTGTGAGTGTGCTTGGACACATCAATCATTCATGTCTGATTCAACGTGTGGGCAGCCTTGAGGGTGACCACACGCGGGTTCGCAAGGCATTACCCAACGGTGTCCACTCACCTGGCTTGCAAGATTAGGTCTCACCTGGCTTGCAAGATTAAGTCTCACCTGGTGGAAATGAGAACGAATAGGATAAAAGGATAACAGTTGGAGAAAGAATAAGATGAGGGGAACAAAGAGGATGCGAAAACACGAACACTACAACACGGACTTGTTCTCGTGTAAAAATAAGCTCATCGCCTCCTAAAGCATGGCGGTTGTTCAGGCGGAGAATCAGCCGTTGAACTACCTGATTTTGTTGACCTTCATGTTAGTTGCAGGTCACCTTGTCTGGACTATAATAGTGTTTGTGGTCTGCCTGTCTGCGAGATAGATATTCCAAGCAGTAAAATGTAAGCCGATAAAACAGTCATAATTAATTTAACAGCACGGAAGGAATTGTACTAAAATTATTCCCTCTTGCATTATCTTAATTTAACTTACTACAATAAAACAATACAAAATTTTCCAATAGCGAGGACGCAACAAAGACTGCAGACGGACCAGCTTATGTTCTTTTTTCACTGCAGCGAAGATATTAACAATGCAGAGATGTTTGTTGTTGTGTTAATGGATACAACACAGCCAGACGGAATGACGCGCCAGCACACACACGCACACACACACACACACACACACACACACACACACACACCATCGTCGTCCCTGTTTTGTGGAGCTTAACAGGATGAGATTTAATATAATCGAGCAACAGCTGTCGAGGATGTGGGTGGACGACTCGGGCGGCTGCAGACACCATGTATGGGGACCTGGCTACCGTGGCCGCTGGAGGGGATTCCATGGAGGAGGAGGAGGAGGAGGAGGAGGAGGAGGAGGAGGAGGGAGGAAGGAGGAGGAGGAGGAAAAAGAGGAGGAGGAGGAAAAAGAGGAGGAGGAGAGGGAGGAGGAGGAGGAAAAGGAGGAGGAGAGGGAGGAGAAGATGAACGAGGAGGAGGACAAGGATAGAGTGTGTGTATCTGGATGTCCAAAGAGTAATATACTGCGTAAAGAACGGACAGCCATGTTTGCTGTCGGCTACGTAGATATATGGGAGTGTACGGGGAACACAAGCCCAAAGCCGTAAAACAGGATGCTAGGCCAGGAGTAGCGGCGGGGGGTGGGGAGAGGGGGCGCCGGCAGGGCGGTGCTGGCAGGAAGGGGCGCCTCTCTCACCTGTCCGCTGCCCAGGTGTCCCGCAGCGTCCGTCAGGGCACCTCCCGCGAGCCAGGGGTCCACGCGCCGCCCTCACTCATTAACTACGCAGCTTCCTTCATCTAACGAACACGGAGGGACAGGAACACGTAAGCCAACCAGACGTCAAAAACGACAGAAGATTTAAATATATTTGCCTGATTATTCCTCTTCGATTGGGTCGTCCTGGCAAAAAGATGCGTCTTGTGAAATTAGACCACTTACAAGTGTGTGTGTGTGTGTGTGTGTGTGTGTGTGTGTGTGTGTGTGTGTGTGTTTATTTTTTTCTCGTAATTTTGTACTCCGTCGGCCTTCTGTCGATGCCCCGAGGGCGAGGCTAAGGCTCGTGACAAAGGACTAAAGGTAAAAGACAACAACAACACGACCATTTCGCAACAAAGGGTGATTCCCTTCCCACTGACCTTTAAATCCTCCAGTTTGTGCTGTCTAGACAGGCGGCAGCAGACACACCAGCAGGACGGACACACAGACAGGCCGCCCTCCACTGGTCGTCTCGGTGAAACACTCAACACGATCAGGCTTCACAAAGACGTAACTTACGGAAAAGATTCCCGAGCACCGCCATTGCCAGCAGTGTGGCGGCCACTCCCGCGAGGCGTGTCCCTAGAGAATATATTTTGGTCCTGCGCCGTTCGAGGGCGGTGGTGTTTTATTGTCGCCTTCAGCACATAAAACCGATGGCGGGTGATTGACGGCCTCGCGGCCGGCGGCGGCCCGACAATAACGTCGCGGTTCCATAGTTCCATTTACGTGCGGATCACTTTCTGGCGCTCCTCTAATTATATATTATCGGGTCCGATGCTTTACGTCGGGGCATAAATCACTCTTTAAGAGAGGAAATAAGAGTCAGTTCGCCCATAAACATCAACCGTGAAAAAAAAATGCATATATGCCAAGAGATGGTGATGGACATAAATCAAATCAGCAAAGGAACCACGAGCTGCACCACCACCACCTCCACCACCACCGCCACCACCACCGCCACTACCACCCTCACTAACACCACTAACACCTTCAATAATACTTCCACCACCACCATCACCACAACCACCATCACCACCACCACCACCACTACCACCACCACTACCACCGCCATTAGCATCATCACCACCATCGCCCACCGTGGTCCATCGTAATGGCTCACCCTTGACTATTTATCGGCGTGTCAGTCTCTCATTTCGGCCGCCCTCGTCTCGTTCCCAGGCGTGTTTATCTGACTCGCTACATGCCTTCACGTACCCCCACCGCGCCTCGCACAGACGTCACTTAGCGGACACATACGGAGAAAAGAGTGAATGCGGATCGTTTATGTAGTTACTGGGATACGTGTTGGACAGACGGCCTTTGAACGTCACTTGCAGTCAAGGCAACGTTACAGAACACCAAAGTGAGGTCATATGTCAAAGAGCGTACGATAATTCTTGATAACTACCAATTTGTTGGCGCCATAATTGATACCATTGTCCTCAACATGATTTACGAAACCACTTAAGGGAGGAAGGGAGGAAGAAATTGAGAAGACAGGCCAGACAGATTTCTCCCTCGTCGGTAGCCTAAAATCACGACCAACATAAACCTTCCCTGCCTTACTCACTGAAGCCCAGAACAATGAAGACTAACCCCGAATGGAAAAACACCAACAACGACCGGCACGGCAAGGAAGACTTGGGTACACTCTTGAGTACAGGAATTCAATACCACTAACACCATTACAACGCCAATATCCGTGAACCCGAACAAGCACCCAGCCACAACTTGCATCACCACCACAACCTCTGTCATCTCCATGAACAGCAGTTATACTAGAATCAGTAACACGCACACGACTCAGGCTATGCGTACGTCTAATGCTTTAAAATCACCACCCATCACATCTGGGCCAACGCCTTGCCCATAGCTAATGCTCATAATGGGCCGCCAAGACATTCCTGCAGCATTACCTAACTAAGCAGCGGCACCACCAGCAGGACAGTGATCATGTGGCTCAGCGTGTAGGCACCGTATTGAACAGTCTGGCTCACAGCGGAGAGCAGATACAATAACACCTCAAGCAACAAGAAGGGGACACACACACACACACACACACACACACACACACACACACACACACACACACACACACACACACACACACACACGCAGCTTGGGCGGCACTCGATATGTGCGTCGCTTAGTCTGATCTAAGAGCAAAAAAGTTGTTTTTAAGTGGGGCAGGGGCGTCCACCGTCCACTCCCTTGATGGAGCTAAGATGATTTACCTCTGTTTACTATCTATCTGGGTAATCGTGTCTTACCATGTAATTCAGATTACTGAAACTGACCACTGAGCTGCGACTCTGGCCACGCAAAGGAGTCAGCTGAGTCATGAGGCCACAGGCATAAAAAAAAGGCTTCATTTGCGCGTCTCAAAAGTAAATATACAAAAATCAGTTTCAATCCTAATTAATTTTTTAACTGACCAACAATTTTGCTGGCACGATGCAAATAGGTGAGGAAACAATGACTACAAAATTAATTAAAGATAAGCTCCGATGCAGAAAGTGTCCCGCCACAATGCAGAAAAGTGATATTGTTGCTAAGATGGCTGCCTGTGCTGTGTGTTCGCCCCCACAGATCTGGTGCGCCATAGAGGTCTCGTTATCTGAACTTTAAAGGCTCCACAGGGCGGAAAACTGATGGATTTGATACATGGTCGTAGAACATCTGAGGCGTACGAGCTTCCCTGTGTGGAAAAGCTAAAGGAAACACCAAGAACATTTGTACTTGACACAGGGGAATACTGAAAACGACAAGGGCTGACTCCAGGAAAATATAGCATCCCAGGACCGGTAAGGAGGAAAACGACAGTGACGAAATGTCCCGCATACGATTATGACATCAATGATTATGTAATTATGAGGTGTGTACACGTATGTCTGTGTGTGTGTGTGTGTGTGTGTGTGAAAGAGAGAGAGAGAGAGAGAGAGAGAGAGAGAGAGAGAGAGAGAGAGAGAGAGAGAGAGAGAGAGAGAGAGAGAGAGAGAGAGAGAGAGAGAGAGAGAGAGAGAGAGAGAGAGAGAGAGAGAGAGAGAGAGAGAGAGTTATTTTTGTGTTTGTTCGTGCGTGTTTGTGAATGTTATTTTAGTGTGTTTGTTCGTGCGTGTTTGTGACAGTGTTTCGTGTATTTGTTCGTGCCTGCGTGCGTTTGTGTGTGGGGGTGGGGTGGGGTGGGGGGTAGGGGGGGTGCGTATGCGTGGGGGTCTGTGAGTGATGGCAACATTTCTTCACTAATTGCTATAAAGGTCACACGGTTTCCACACCACTGTCCCCCTCGACTCACCTTCCCTTCGTTATGAGCCAGCAGGTTTTGTGTTGCCCGCGTTTCCATGTTTTTATGTTTCCTCCTCCTCCTCCTCCTCCTCCTCCTCCAATCAACACTTGCTTCGTAGTTAGTGCTCATCCATCACAACTTCTCTTCATTTTTTTCTTCTTTATCTTGTTCTTCTTGTTCATATTCTAGGTTTTGTTTTCTTTTCCCCGTCTCCGCCCGTCACGACTCACTATTCGCCGCACCTTGCTTGGTACTCACGAGTCTACCCTCACCATAAGCTGTCCCCCTGTGTGTGTGTGTGTGTGTGTGTGTTAGGTGGTCAGCCCCTAAACCTAAGAAATATGACATAAAATTAATGGCCACCAAGGCGTTGTATAATGAGGTGAAGGAAGTGGGGGTCGAGTTTGTGTTTAAATGAATCTATTGTTGGCACTACCTTACTGGAGGCGGGAGCTCGTTGCATTCACGCACATCAACATTAGTTAAGTGACTTTGGCGCAGGTTAATTTCTTTGTTTTGACATAAGTGGCGCCATTACTTCTCGTTCGCGACGTGTCATCGATCACACACACACACACACACACACACACACACACACACACACACACACACACACACACACACACACACACATGATCAAAGAGAAAATTACTCTCCTGCTTCATCACGCACCTTCCTGCTACTACTCACCTCCTCCTCCTCCTCTTGCATGGCGCCCCTTCCGTACCCAGTCTCACTTCATGGTGGAATCATCCATGCAGCATGCCATCATGGGTTTTCTCAATCACTGTGATTCTCTCTCTCTCTCTCTCTCTCTCTCTCTCTCTCTCTCTCTCTCTCTCTCTCTCTCTCTCTCTCTCTCTCTCTCTCTCTCTCTCTCTCTCTCTCTCTCTCTCTCTCTCTCTCTCTCTCTCTCTCTCTCTCTCTTCTTTTCCTTGTTCTTTTCCTTCTCCTTCTCCTTATTCTCCTTCTCTACCTTCTCTTATCTCTTTCTTTCCTTCTCTACTTCTTTCCTTCTCTACTTCTCTCTCTCTCTCTCTCTCTCTCTCTCTCTCTCTCTCTCTCTCTCTCTCTCTCTCTCTCTCTCTCTCTCTCTCTCTCTCTCTCTCTCTCTCTTCCTCTTTCCTTCTCTCCCTTTCTTTCTCCACTCGCAAATCGTAACATCCTTTTTCTGTTGGAACGAAATTGTTTCTTCTTATAACAGAAATACGCCCTTACACCCTTCCTGCCCTCTTCCTTCCTCTTTACTCAAATATCCAATCAGCCTTCCAAACTTGTTCCTTTTCCTTTCTCTTTCTTCGACTTTTGATTCTACGATCTCAGTGTCTGCCTTACTTCTTTCCGCGTTCTTCCCTCCTCCTCCTCCTCCTCCTCCTCCCTCCTCCTCCTCCCTCCTTCCTTGTTTTATCTGTTGCGAGATTTCTTCAGCTTTCGTCAACTTTTACTTTCCACTTTTGGGGGCGCATTATTTTTCCTTTTTCACCACGCATTCTCTCTTTTTCGTGGTCTTTCTTGGTTCCCTAAGTTCGTTGCTCCATCATCCATCATCCTTTTTTTTATTTAATATTTTAGTTTTTCTTACAGTGGCGTTAATGTCCCGTTTCGATAATTTCTGTTTTCGCCATCTTTTCCTCTTCAAAGTTTCATCATCTCCGCATCATTCTGGACCAACTCTGCGCGAAAATGTTCTTGCTCTTTTCTTCTCGGTCCTGTCTCTTCATCTCTTCCCATCTCATTCGCGTGCTGGGCCCTCTCCCTCCCTCTCCCCCCGCCGTCCACTGCAGCAGACATGGCCGGGTATGACACGTAGCAATGGTTTAAGTTAGACAAATTTAGATTAAAAAAGACATAGGAATTGGTTTACCAATAGAGTCGTGGATGAGTGGAACAGGCCTTGTAGTTATGTTGTGAGTGCCAATACTATGAATGCACTCAAGAAGAGGTTGGATAAATTCATGGATAGTGAGGTAAGATGGGGTTAGACTTATAGGAAATGCCTTGTACAGGCCAACCGGCTTCTTGCAAACTTCGTACGTTCTTATGTTGATATGTTCTTAAGAAGAAGAAGAAGAAGAAGAAGAAGAAGAAGAAGAAGAAGAAGAAAAAGAACAGATGAAGAAATAACAATAAAAATGGGAGCAGCAGCAGTAAGAGAACGCCAGCCGGAAACTCTTTAAATTGAGGGATTTGCAACAAGGAAAATTGCACCGAATGCGTAATACTTTTATTGCTGTCACTGGGTCCAACTAGCTCGTGTGTGTGTGTGTGTGTGTGTGTGTGTGTGTGTGTGTGTGTGTGTGTGTGTGTGTGTGTGTGTGTGTGACGGATACCTGCGTGGTTGCAAATCGATGTGGCGCTTCACTTGCAGGTAAATGGAGAAGAGAACTTTGTGTGTGTGTGTGTGTGTGTGTGTGTGTGTGTGTGTGTGTGTGTGTGTGTGTGTGTGTGTGTGTGTGTGTGTGTGTGTGTGTGTGTGTGTGTGTGTGTGTGTGTTCTTTCAAGGTAACACACAACTCGGGTTTTCTTGAGGGAGGGAAGTTCCGAGAGTTTCTTTGTTTAAACGTGCTCAATTTATCAATATTGTGCGCGTTTGCTTGTTTGTTGTTAATGTAATCTCCTCCTCCTCGTTCTCCTCCTCCTCCTCCTCCTCATCATCATCATCATCATTAACAACATCATCATCATAATTCTTTCCAGAGACTTAACAAAGCAATACCTTTCTTGTTAGGGTTCGAAGTGCAAGTATCAAGAAAAGCTTGACGACCTCACTGTTGCATAATAGAAGGTTCGTATAGTATTTTGTTCCCTATTTTTTTGCGCCGTACAAACAACCTTAGTCTCTCTGAACCGCCCACAGGTGAGTCAACTAGGGTACGGACAAACACAGGTGTACAGACAAACGGACCCAGGTGAAGGGAATCTCGACCAAGGACTAATGGCCGCCACCTGAGCGACGCGACCCGCCTTTCTCTCCAGCCCTCACAACTATAGAAAGTCGTCGCCACCTGCTCGTCTCGGCGGCCAATTAAACCTTTCTTTCTATCGACACTGACGCGAGGACTGAATGGAGAGACGAACGAGTAAGCTGAGGGCGTGGGTCGTATAGGTAAGACGCTGCCCCGTAGTAAGTATCACCACCACTACCGCCACAAATAACCACCAGGAGTACGCCGACTCTGCCACAACGCCCATCCTCAACGCCGCGGACTCCATTCTCACTCATGAAAAAAATGTAGGAGCAATACTTTAAGGAATCGACGAAATGTCTTTGTATATGTATTACGACGGCGGGAGCATAACACACATTATATAACTTCAACTTGTTTCTCTTGTTCACACTGATGAGTCTAAGACAAACCTCAGCAACCACCTGTTAACTCATTAGGTATTATTTTCGTTCGACCTTTTATTTTTTTTTCTTCTCCTCTCATTATTGTCACTGTCATATACTTTTCTTATCCGTGTCTGCTTATTTTGGTCTCTTTGGGTCTAGATATTTATTTTTATTTTCTCCTGATGCCCTTTTCTCAATAATAATAATGATAATGATAGTAATAATGGGGGAAGTCTTCTCTATACGGCAGGTAGAGATGGCCGCGGTAGAGGAACACACGCGGTGCACTGGAGGGAACACACACTTAGAAGGAAACCAAAGTAGGCGGGTCACTGGCAGCCGACCACATTACCGCAGGCACAAAAGTGGATTAAAGTTCTTTTGGGAGGACCTTTTCTAAGTTATTTTCTTGTTTATCTCCTCCTCCTCCTCCTCCTCCTCCTCCTCCTCATTCTCATCCTCGTGGTCTCCCAGAGGTGGCGTGTCCTTCATAGCACAAGGCCTGCACGCTGCATACGAATCGCCCCCAAGTGGAGGTAAACGGCTGAACCAATCCCGCCACGTGGTAAATAACCCTCGCCGCCCCACGCCCGATGATGAAACAGATTAAAGGAATGGCCGCCGCTGATTCCTCGAGTTGGCTGAAAACATTACAATGCAAATGTAGAATAAACTGAGAATAAATACCAGAATCAGGTTGGCAAGGCTGCAATTAAGTCTCATTAGAGAACATGAGAACTTCTCCACAACTATTCATGATGCGGGCCGAGCGGCTCTTCACTCCCCTTCCTCCCGCTCTCCCTCTTTACTCATTTCTCCCTCCAACCTTTTCATTTAGTTTCATCAATAAACTACCCACCTTCTCTTCAAGGGAAGGGTACTACAAGAGGGGAGGGAATTAATACAATTAAAAGAAGAAAAGAGGCTTTAGCAAATACCGCTGTGTGTGTGTGTGTGTGTGTGTGTGTGTGTGTGTGTGTGTGTGTGTGTGTGTGTGTGCGCGCGCGCCCGCACGCGCACACACACACACACACACACACACACACACACACACACACACACACACTTTTAAAGACGCAATCACTGTGACATTTGCAACGCCTGAAAACGTATGGTCTGAGTACGTTAATTAAGGAAGCCCTGCGTGCCGCAGGTCTGTCCTAAAGATTCTGTGCGGACGGGAAATGGAGGGAGATGATGGAGGTGGAGGGGCGCGGGTGAGGCCACTGTAATAATTATCACGACAACAGGGGGAGATGAAGAAACGGAGTGGTGTGCAAGGGCCGAACGAGGAACAGAAAGAGGCTGGCAGGGGACAGAAAGGAGAGAGTGGAGGTGGGTGGGTGGGGGGGTGAAGGTGGTGGTGGAGGCGGCAGGGTCGACGGCCATCCCTGGCTCCACAATAAAGCGAGAATGCGTGGCGGTGTTAGCGGTCCCCGGTGGGGCGGCCGTACAGGTGCTCCGCTACCGTTTACCTGCCCTGTAATTAGACCTCATAAATGCCTAAAAACTGATTTTGGAGACACGGTCCGCTGCAGGTAATTGGCAAAGATATATATTATAAACGCCTTCTTCCCTCCCCCTTTGCCACCCACCCCCATGCCGGCCAGCGCGGCGCCTCACCCCACACACCGGCGCGGCGCAGCGCGGCGCCACACACCAGCGGCCAACGACGCGTGCAAAGCAACACTTATGGTAAAAGTTTTATTTTTCTATTTCTTATATCACTATTT
Organism: Eriocheir sinensis; assembly: GCF_024679095.1. Taxonomy (NCBI): domain Eukaryota; kingdom Metazoa; phylum Arthropoda; class Malacostraca; order Decapoda; family Varunidae; genus Eriocheir; species Eriocheir sinensis. The sequence continues at coordinate 16,364,628 of NC_066535.1, read as the reverse complement.
CTATTATTATGGCGAATGGCGATATTTACGTCGTTATCGCCCGCCTCGGAGGAGGTAAATTTGATGTTGGGGCTAAACGTAGTCTTGCACGTGCATCAGTGCTCATCTCCGTCTCATAGGCCCTTGAGCCTTTGGTGGGTTAGAGCCCATCACCCCGCGACACAAAGGGGTGACACCAGGTTTACCGGTTTACCTACCCCAAGTTTAATTATAGCCAACTTATTTTTCGACCACTCTGAAAAGGAGGATGCGCATATGGCGTATGCATCTCACGTGTGGGGAGGCTCCACTCACACAGCTCTTCTGGACAGAGTGGGGTCTAAGGCTCTTCGTCTCATCAGCTCTCCTCCTCCTACTGATAGTTTTCTACCTCTTAAATTCCGTCGCGATGTTGCCTCTCTTTCTATCTTCTATCGATATTTCCACGCTGACTGCTCTTCTGAACTTGCTAACTGCATGCCTCCCCCCCTCCCGCGGCCCCGCTGCACACGACTTTCTACTCATGCTCATCCCTATACTGTCCAAACCCCTTATGCAAGAGTTAACCCGCATCTTCACACTTTCATCCCTCAAGCTGGTAAACTCTGGAACAATCTTCCTTCATCTGTATTTCCTCCTGCCTACGACTTGAACTCTTTCAAGAGGAGGGTATCAGGACACCTCTCCTCCCGAAATTGACGTTTCTTTCGGACACCTCTTTTGATTCTTTTTTTGGGAGCAGCGAGTAGCGGGCTTTTTTTTCATTATTGTTTTCTTTTTTTGTGTGTGCCCTTGAGCTGTCTCCTTTGTTGTAAAAAAAAAAAAAAAAGACTGTGTAGTAGTAGGCGGTGGCTGAACGGATAGCAAGACGGCCCCGCGTTCAGGAGGACGCGAGTTCAATCCCCGACAGGTGCCACCAAGCTGGGATTTTTCAGCCGCCGCCGAGTGGCTTAAAACTACCCACAAGCTGTCCAGAAGACCACCTATCAACCCAGACTCTAGATTCTAGGATTAAAGATGAGCTCCGGGAGGGCAGCATGAGCCAATGCAAGATGGCGCCACTATAAACACTCGCCTGCGCCAGAATGGGCTGGGCCGACCATCACGACCCATCGGAAAGAAGCCTTGGACCGACCATCAGGATCCACCGGGAAGAAGCCTACCGGCGCAATAGGCCACGACGTAAAAAAAAAAAAAAAAAAAAAAAAAAAAAAGTAGTGGCAGTAGTAGCAGTTGTAGCAGCAGCAGGAAGATGGCGCCACTATAACACATCAGTAGTAGTAGTAGCAGCAGCAAGATGGCGCCACCATAAGACACTTGCCTGCGCCATAACGGACTGAGAGCGACCACCAGGCTCCACAGGCGCCATGGGCTAATATAGTAGTAGTAGTAGTAGTAGTAGTAGTAGTAGTAGTAGTAGCAGCAGGAGGAGGAGGAGGAGCTGATAATATCAACAACCGTGTAACGTCAACACCTGCTACATAAGTGGTAGCAGTGGTCATTCACACGCATACCTTGACGAAACTCCTTGACCCTGAGTTCACGTGCACCGCAAGGGACTCACACCTGCGTGAAGACATACCTGAAAAGAAGAGAAAAACTGCATTAGCTCGGTGAACTTGAACTCATCTTTCTCAACTATAGACGCATTTCTTTGCCTTTTCTGTTAAATGTCATATGATTAGTATTTTGCTAGTATGTGTGTGTTGCTTTTTTATGAAGTAGATAAATTTTCATATACCGATTATTTAATAGATACCCCGTGAATGTTCTGTGGCACAGCGCTTCTTAGCAATTGAAATCCGTTACTAATCCTTTATGTAGCTCTTTAGAATTTCTGACGACCATTTCAAGGACTGTGCCGGAGGTTTACCAGGCAATCATGGAAGAACTAAGAGATGTTGCTGAAGTAAGTTTAATATATACTACTACTACTACGACTACTACTACTACTACTACTACTACTACTACTGCAACTACTACCACTAATAATGATAATAATAATAATAATAATAATAATAATAATAATAATAATAATAATAATAATGTCTTAAGGGTACCGTATGGCTTTGGGTGGTGGTCCAGTCCAGGCCATGAATGATTCCTTCCGGGAGACAAGGTAAACACACCACACAGTACATAATCAAGAGAAAAATGTAACCTACGCTACAATGGAGGACAAGGACAAGGCGGCGATACATACAACAGCACCCTGAGAGTGTAACCATCATAGCAACACGAGAGGAATGTCCCCCGACTTTTTTTTTTTTTTTTGGCTGTGTTGTTATTCCGGACGCGTTATCGACGTGGCGTTATCGTGGCTGTGATAAGAGGTGTGTCTGGCGCTGCGGGGAAGCACGCTGGACACAGGGGATGCGGGCGAACGGCAGCGCGAGATACGTGGATGCTGCGTCACTCTTCTGCGATAAGATTCTCTCTCTCTCTCACACACACACACACACACAAACACAAAGTTCTAGATTTTTATTTTTACCTCCCTGTCTCTTACACTGAACAAGAACCATCACCACAACATCACGTTACGTCATCGTGTTACATGTTACATCATCGTCTTACGGATCCCTCCCTCCAGTCCCGGCACGGCCCGGTTTTGTGGGAATCAAACATGAAATACGAAAAACAGCGAAAGCCTGAATGAACCCCGTCATCCTTACGACTATTAGATACAAATATTACACAGGTGGTTGGTTATATAATTTATCAGTATTTTCGACTTATGTAACGGGACAAAAAGTAAAAGGGTCCTATAATACGGGGACGCGACCTGAATTTCGCTTTTTTCTGTGTTTAAGTGTCAGTGATTTAGAAAGGTGCATTGTCTGGGTCTGGTGATGTGTGTGTGTGTGTGTGGGGGGGGGGGGGCAGCCGGGAAGCCGTACAGGGTCAGGGGGACGCCGTGGACACCTGGCCAGATAACGACGAGCGAGATCAAAGGTCACCGCTGTCAGATGTCAACCTGTCCCCCACGACCTCCAGGAAGCGCCGAACCGCGGGCAAAACGGAAGAGTAAAGTGGACGACGCAGCGTGATGGCGGAAAAGGAGGAGGAGGAGGAGGACCGTTAAAGCCATTGAAAAGGAAAATACACAAGCTTTGGTTCTATGTTTCTATCAGACAACTCTCAGCCCTATATAAGAAACCTATTTCCATACAGTAACACCCCACAGCATCAGACACAACCACGGCCCCGTCACCGCGGCACCAGAACCCTCCGCCTGGTGTGCGTGGTGAACCTTGTCTCAGCACGACTTGAGTTTCATTCTCGGCGGTATCTCCAGGTAATGCTTCGAAACGCTTCATTTAGAAAAGTTACCCTCGTGAGGGGACACCCAACCACGCACTCATGATCATGGCTTCTTATGCATCTCCATAAGTACATTTATGGACAATACGGAAGAAATATAGTATTCCTGAAATAATCCTAACACACACACACACACACATACACACACACACACACACACATTTTTATCGAATATATTTTTACTAGAATTTCCCTCTGAGTTTCTAGCAATCTATTCAGCATACACCTGACTTCATAAAACAGGATAATTGAGGAAAATCATCGAAATGATCTGCGTTGCGGTATCTTCTGTGGCATCAATTTGGCATTCAGCAAGTTTATTTGGGAAAACAAGTCCCGTCTTATATATAACGCTGTACCATTCCCAGCAAGAGGAGTAGGTAGGAAGACACCTACCGAAACGGGCGTAAGCCACTCCCGGTGAGGTATACATGGGAAGCGAGGAGGGTGCTGAAGCCCTCCAAAGACACTTCCCATGTCCTCCTCACTTTCCGTTTTCCTATTGTCTCATCAACACCAGAGAATAGTTCAGCATGCTCTCTAAAGACAGATTTTCTTTCTTTCCACACCACACTACATTCACACAACATACACACCATCATCCAAAATTTTACAAATGGCGAAAATTAGCATTGCCTCCGAGTCCCCGCCTGGGGAGGGGGGACCACGAGCATCATCTCTCCTCCTCTAAACCTCACCTTCTCTTCCTCACCGAAACACAGATATCGGGGGCTACTGAAAGCAGCCTCTACTCTGTTCCCTCCTACTGTCTCTATCTAAATTTCAATCCAAAGCCGGATGCACATTACTTGCTCTCATGCCCATGACCTTGACTCTTCTGAATTTTCCACCATCTGGCTAAGACTTCATTGTCATTCTATTACTAAATACATCTGCGCTGTTTATCTCTCACCTAACTCTACTAACTATGTGAAATTCTTTGACTACTTGAACTCTTAAAGTGGAACACATCTTGACCCACTCTCCCTTCGTTGAAATCTCCATCCTAGGAGATTTCAATGTTCACCACTAGCTTTGACTTTCATCCTCTTTCACTGACCAGCCTGGTGAACAAACCTACAACTTTGCTCTCCTCAATGATCTACCGTCTTGGAGACAGGCCCAACAACATACCTCTAACCCTTCTACTTACTCTGTCAAACTGTTCTCTCCGTTGGGCTCCTCCGATCACAACCTTATTTCTGCATCCTGTCCTTTCGCTCCTGTACACCCTCTGGACCCACCGAAGAGGCGATGCTTCTGGCATTTTGCTTCAGCTGGGTGAGACGACCTGAGGATGTACGTTTCCGATTTCCCGTGGAATGATTACTGCTTTCAGGAGAGAGACCCCTCTGTGTGTGCCCAGCGCATCACAGGGGTGATTGTCTCTGGAATGGAGGCACACATTCCACGTACTTTCTCTACTCCTCATGCTAAAAAGCCTTGGTTTAATCACGCTTGTTCTCGTGCTATCAAGATAGAGAGGCAGCTCACAAAAGGTACCATAGCCCTCGCACTCCTGCTAACCTTGATCTTTATATTTCTGCCCGGAATCGTGCCAAATGTCAAAACCTTGCTTTTTCTATTTCTTCCAGACTTCTGGCACATAGCCAAAACTATCTTCTCCAATTTCACTTCTTCATCTTTCCCTCCTCTCCTTAACCCTGACGGCAGCACAGCCGTCTCATCTATCTCTAAGGCTGAACTCTTCTCACAAACTTTCTGTAAAAACTCCACTCTGGACGATTCTAGGCTTATTCCTCCCACTCATCCTCCCTCTGACTCCTTTATGCCTGTTATTAAGATTCTTAAGAATGATGTTTTCTATGCCCTCTCTGGCCTCAACTCTCAGAAGGCTTATGGACCTGATGGAGTGCCTCCTATTGTCTTTAAAAACTGTGCTTACGTGCTTACACCCTGCCTGGTCAAACTCTTTCGTCTCTGCCTATCGACATCTACCTTTCCTTCCTGCTGGAAGTACTCCTTCATACAACCTGTGCCTAAGAAGGGTGACCGTTCCAATCCCTCAAACTACCGCCCTATAGCTTTACATTCTTGTCTAGCTAAAGCTTTTGAATCAATCCTCAACCGGAAGATTCAAAAGCACCTTTCCACTTCTGACCTTCTATCTGATCGCCAGTGTGCAAGGGGCGTTCAACTGGCGATCTTCTTACTCTCTTAACTGACTCTCGGTCATTCTTTCTTAGCCGTTTCGGCGAAATTTTCTCAGTTGCGCAAGACATATCAAAAGCCTTCGAAAGAATCTGGCACAACTATTTGCTTTTTAAACTGCCCTATATATATATATATATATATATATATATATATATATATATATATATATATATATATATATATATATATATATATATACACATATATATATATATATATATATATATATATATATATATATATATATATATATATATATATATATATATATATATATATATATATATATATATATATATATATATATATATATATATATATATATATATATATATATATATATATATATATATATATATATATATATATATATATATATATATATATATATATATATATATATATATATATATATCAATTCTGATTAACAAGTCGCTTTGGTGGTCGTAAGAAACAGAGGGAAATAAGAAAGCAAAACCTGGTGAAGCGGCATGCACGTATGCACACCGGCGGGCTGTTGCTGCAGCAGACACTCGTGGCGGGGCGGGGCACGGTGGGCGGCGGGGGGAGGGGTGCTCACCAGCAAGCCTCACCAGGGCTGGGGGTGGAGGAGGAGCCTGGGCGGGGCGGGCTCGGACAGCCTGCATCACAAGTCTCTCCTACGTACCGAGCGGCCGCCTCCACCGCCTCACCTCGCCCTGCCACGCACTTCCTTGGCAACCTCAGAGTGAAGGAAGATTCCTTCAGGGCATCTCACTCAATCCTGTAGGTAACCGCATCAAACCAGCGACGTAACAAACACAATGCAATAAGTAAGCAACCGTCTTGAAGCAATCTTTAAAAAAATTACTCAGCTATTAAATGCAACAAGATTATAAGCATGTAGGAAACAACTTCCAATTTTTGGGTTTGGGTTTTCACTGCCTCTTCTGAGGTTTCTGCGCATGCACTAATTTTCAAGGAATGGAAGCAGCAGTGAATGTTGTCTGGGTTTTCCCGACGCTGCTTCCTTGACCTCGCTCTATACACACGTCCGTCATAAATCCACCCGGCCTAAAAAGGTGGAAACTTTCAGCAGAGCAAAGCGGCAGGGAATGAGAATTCTTGCACGTGATGGAAGACGGAATGTTGATGCGATATTCGACTTTTTCTGTCGTGGAAAAAGTTGAACATGCAACGGACGTTTCTCTTCACCCTACCATCGTATTTATTCAAGGTTTCAAGAATACAACAATCGATCCAGTATATGAATTCTGCACTTCTCAAGGCTCTACTTTTCCCCAGCCTCCTTGGGATAATTAGCCCTAGCAGTAAGCTTGAGGCACAACCAATGTAGCTTTACCTGTTGTTCTTTTTCCGCGCCTCCGTCCTAGGTCACCTTGGACTGCGGCTCTTCACCAATCCCTGACCTGCCTACCTGTTACGTTCCCTAAGTAACAGAAATGCCTTGTAAGTGAAAATAACTTCCACAGCCCCGCCAAGCAGACCAAGGAACGAACACTCATGTCTACAGGAGCATTATCTTATCCGAACAGAAAAAGATGAGTAGTAAAAAATACTAACTAAGAACAAAAGGTGGCTTTAAGAGGTAGAGGAGGGTTGGAAGGGTATAAAACCGAGATATTCCAGTAGATTAGCAGATGCGCTCAGTGAAGGAGAATTTAGGTCTGAAGCAATGAGGAAAGTCTCAGGGAGACGAGTGCTGGAAGGTCCTCTGGGGTCTGGCCAGGCACTGTATGGTCACTTCCATCACCGAGCTGGACATTGACGAGCTAGGGTGACGTACGGGATCGGACACAGCCTGGCACTCTAACGAGGACGGTGCCTCAGCAAAGTGCATCAAACTGGCTCGACATGACTTCACACTACCCCGATATCGACGTCCATCAAAAATTTTAAGAAAATACAATTGCTATTCTTTTTTATCATGAAGTAAAACGAGTTCCAAACAATACTGAATAAAAAAATGAGGTTACAATATACGCTTCACCAAACTGGATGCCGTACACGTGATATCCATTCCCCAGCAAAAACTCATCTTCTCAGTTGGTGTTTCAGAGAACACACACACACACACACACACACACACACACACACACACACACACACACACACACACACACACACACACACACACACACACACATATATATATATATATAGATATATATATATATATATATATATATATATATATATATATATATATATATATATATATATATATTATAATTACTTAGAGTTTGGACTACAACGCACATCCAGGTTAGATATAAGACTTATGACAATCTTAATCAACTAGAGTAAGATTTAAATCCAGGTTTCCACGGCTTACTTGGTAATCTATTGCATGTATGACACTAATATGACACAAGACTCACGAGCTGTCTAATGGTTTCCAGGTCACGCCTAGGCACAGGCAAAAGCACGTGCTGCTATTGGCTGGTCACGACGCACCGGCCACGACGATGAGGCTGACGAGGAATCATAACCCAGTGAAAACAAACTAACCCAACGATCCCGCACCTGTAAAAAAAAAAAAAAAAAAAAAACTACAGAAAAGCAAACCAGCCTAACCCAATCCACGCCAAACGAAAACAAATTACTTTAACACAGCTGAACGGGAACCAAATAAATTCATTCAGCGGATCAATACTAATCTAAATCAAATAGAGCAAATTATCTTACCTAACCTCGACAAAATTTAAACAACTCACCAAACGTACTCCACCATCAACCAAATTAAAACAACCTAACCTAACCTAAACCAACCTCCGACTTGGGCCAGGTCGCGGGTTCCCTCCTGATCCACCGATAGAGGCATGTGTTATTAACATGGGTAGTTTCATGCCTTGTATTCCAGGATGGGTTTTCCTTGTCAAAATGTAAATTAACAAATAAAAGGTTGAGCTGGGCGTCCGAAGGGGAGAGGGGTGGCCGCTTCGACGCCCTCGCCTTCCCTGTCCTCTCGCAGCGCAGGCAGAGCAACAAACAAAATTTATACGTCCATAACTTACGAAACGAGTAACTAAAAGTGTAACAGCAAACTGAGTGGGAAAAAAGTTTCAAACATGTTCCATGATTTATTCACCAGTACGTTAAACGAAGTGTAAAATTAGATTTCATGTTTAACCTGACCTATCCCAACGCACTCCCTTCTCAGACTCATCAATATTTTTTTCTCATTTATAGCTTAGAAACGCTTCCCCACGCAGTCTTGCCGAGCTATTCATTTATCAGTCTCGTCGAGAAGCAGACCGTAGCTGAGGCATTCATTTAATCTTTGTGGCGGTGATCGCCGGCGTGATGGAGCGAGAAGAGCGGCCGCCTGCAGGAGGATCCTTGAACGCAACACAAAAAACACAGGAGTTTGCAGCCCAAGACGAAGGTCTCCGCGGCTGGCCGTCCTCCAAATGGCTTGCTGGGTGCCGGCAGTAATTAGATCCTTCGCTCTCAGTTAATCTACGAAATTATTACGGTGAGCTGAGACGCTGCCTCAGCCCCTTAACATCATCGGGATATTTACTTCTCGATGATTTTTCGCGGTAAGATTTTAACATCTGGGTTCACGCACCTCGCGAGCAGATAAGTACTGTTTTTCTGGCCATGATTTTTTTCCCATAGCCAATCAAAAGTAAATTCCAGGGATATAAATACATGAAGTTGATTCCTAAGATGACGGCAGGTGCAGATTCCTTTAAGTTATTGAACCGACAAAATTGTGGGTACCTCCCCGGAGGATTACATGTACAGCTTTGACTTATACCCTGAGCAAGTTAGAATTTACTCATAAACCGAACTGCCCTCGCCCTGCACCTGACGTTGGGGTAGGTCAGTCATTGCTAGGCTGCTCAACCCCTGTTATTCCCCTCGTGATGTTGAGTCACTGCGTCCCCACTCCAAAAATGGCGCCAAGGTCGACCCAATACTTCTTGCAGGAGATTGAAATGACCAAAGGTTTAGGAGAAGAAAAACTGTAAGCGGGTGAAACAGAAGTGACGGCCAATGGGGAGAAGTCAAGTGTGCATGTCCTCATAGGCAGTGCACGAGGCAGCGTCATGTGGCTGTCCTGTCTTAGCGCAACAAGCATCACCACCGCCACCACAAACATCATCACAACCATCACCACACACTACAAGAAGTCTCATACAATAGCAACCAAAATAAGCCTCCATCACGCTCCTTCCATCACCACACTCCACCTTGTTCCTCCCCCTCCACAACAGTGCTCCACCTTGTTCCTCCCCCCACGACCTTGCTCCACCATGTTCCTCTTTGCATGACCACCCTCTAACCTGTTCCTCCCTCCGCGACCACGCCCCCCCCGTTCCCTAGAAAACAACACTCCACCTCGTCCCTCCATCCACTACCACAAGGCTCAACCTTTGTTCCCTCCACCGTAGGCCAGAGGTAAGGCGCGTGTAGATCTGATAGGAGAAGATACAAGGTGTTTTTGGATAATTAAAGGAGCAGAATTTTGTGAATGCCCAGCGATAAAATATAAAATAAAATAAAAAGTTGGAGGGGGGTGGGGGGGATTTTGCACGGTAATGGAGGATTGTAATTTCCAATGATTTTTTTTTATTTTCCTAGCTGTTATATTCATCTCTCTCTCTCTCTCTCTCTCTCTCTCTCTCTCTCTCTCTCTCTTTTGTAAGGGCCAAACGAACACTTCTCCAGTTTCTTCTTTCTTCTCTTTTTTTCAGCTTCCCATTTTCTTAAAAAAGAGTATTGGCTAGTCATATTTTATAATCGTTTGTAATTTCTACTCATTTCCTGACCAAACTTTACATTTATTTTTCTGCTCTACTTTCTTCAATTCCATCACGTCCGCTACTCTTTTTTTTTCTCTCCTCTCCTCTTCTCTTTTCCAAGTAAGAACACCTCGGCGTATCAAAGTCACCATTTTCTTATATCAATGAGGACCAGTAACATTTTTCTCTTTCAAAGTCGCATTATCTGAGACCACATAACCGAAAGCAGGTGGTGCGCAGCCCTTGCCTCGTCCCGGGAATCAAACAGAGCCAAGAAAATAACTGGGTGAGGCCGAGACGCGAGGAGACAGGCCGGGGCGGGGGAGGGCTCGGGGAGGGTGAACAGGGGCACGGAAAGAAGGGTTTGAGGGGGCATGAAGGGGGTGAAGGTAGGTAAGTATATGGGCTGGCCGAGTGTCGCCAGTTTCCCCACTATACTTTGGCATTGAAGACACCCATTCCGTCAGCGGCGAAGGTGTTTCTCCCAGCACAATCGTCTCCATAACAGATTCTGTCACTCACTCTGAGCTGCAGATCTTTCGGCCTATATAATTTCAATAGATAACTACGAGCCTTCAGGACATGTCAAGATAAATCAGAAAAAAAAGAAAAAAAATACTTTTCTTTTGGCCGAGGGGGAGGCAGGCGGAGGATGAGGAAGAGAGGAGGAGAACGCCGCGTCTTTATTGACAAAACCCGCGACCGTCATCAGGCAGACAATGACAGCGTCCACGGCGGTGGCAGGGCGGCACGCCTGGCGGGGAACTCATATTCTAAAACACCATTTCAGTCGATGTCAAATGGAAACCTTTCTGTCAGCCAAGGTGTGCGTGCGTGCATGTGTGTGTGTGTGTGTGTGTGTGTGTGTGTGTGTGTGTGTGTGTGTGTGTGTGTGTGTGTGTGTGATGTTCTTTCTTCTCATTCGTGTCTGTAACTGGTTATCAAGCACTGTGTTTTTGCTCGTCTCAGTTATGTATAAATTCGTATCCCTGCCAGTCCGGTGGTGTGGCCCTGGGCGGCGGTGGGGGTCGTGGAGGTGTGGGGGGGGGGAAAGGCGGGATGTGGGGGGGGAGGGGCATCGTGAGTCATGCAACCGATGCGCAGTGCATAAACCGCTGCGTCACGCCACACTTGTCTCGCCGAGCCGCAGGTGTTCCTCCAGAAACTGCAGGTGCCGAGGCCACCCTGCTCTCTTGCTGTTCGACGGTGCCTCCCTCGTCGCTCGGCAGCCCGGGACGCCCCCCCCCCCCCCCAACCTGCCACCTGAGTTTCATCCTCTTGTTTGAGTCCCAGTGGTCCAAGCAAGATGTTCTTATCTGTCTAGACTGAACGGAAAATAGTTCTCATGAGCGAAGTTGAGCAACATTATCTAAACCAACTTCCAGAGATGCGGCCGAAAATTGCTACCGCTAAAAATACAGCGAAGCTCCGCATGTTGTGCAATTACCCACGCCGGCGAGGGCACGGACGATAGGACGCTGATGGGTCTGCCGCTCCAGTGTCTGGTTAGCTTTTCCTGAGGCGTTACAATGCAGGCCTAGTTGTATTGAAAGATGAGACGCAAGAAGGGACACAAAGAGGAGGAAGAGACGAGAAGGAGGAGGAGAAATGAGAGGAGGAGAAGTGTATGTGACTTTCGACTTTTTTTTAAGGCTTGCATCTTGGTTTCCTCTTTCATTAAACAGTTCCATACCTTACTTCTTATCTTTTTCATTTTCATTCTCTCCTCCGAATCTTCGATCTACCTGTTCAAGAGAGGCGATGTAATACAAACATTGGCAAGTTTCTTTTTCAAACCGAGTCATCCGCCACTGGAACAACTTTCCTGCAGAGGTAGTGAGTGCGAATACCATCAACTCGTTCAAAATTCGGATCGACCTTTATTTCGTTGCCTCAGCAGTAAATCAAATACGGAGGAACTCTGCTCTGCTCCGCAGTCACGTACTGACTGTCGAACATATTAAATCACCAGACAGGGCAACTTCGTAGAGCCAATAGACTTTCTGTTGCCTGCATTTCCATGTGTCCTACTCCTCTTCCGCCGCTGCCTCTTTCCCCTCCTCCTCCTCCTCTTTACCACGGTGCACAACCTCCTCCAGGGGGGCTTATCTCCTTGTACTCTGGGCAAGCATTCTCAATTAAAGGCAGCACAAGCACGTTTTCCCAGACTCATTTATTACAAGGCATACATCAAGCCTCGGCCCCTCCTCCACATCTCCCTCCACCTCCGCATGACCGTAACGCTGCCTTCAATTATTTTTCATTAACTCCCTTCCTCTTTCCCGAGCAATGCCCCTCCGACTCCCCGCCCTCATTTACCCTGAAAAGTTACCCCACGCCCCTCGCCCCTCCTCTAACCGTGGCACTGATGTCCATAAAGACCAAGACTCGGCCGACCTGCTTTTTACTGCGTCTTATCTCATACCTCAGAGGAAACTACATGAGAGGCCCACCCTCGGATATGTTTGCCCTCAGCCTTCCACTCCTGGCCTCCTCCTCCTCCTCCTCCTCCTCCTCCTCTTCGACCTCCACTTCCAATATCTCTACCACCTCCTTCTCCACCTTTCCTTGTTCAGACCTGAACGGAAATTCCTGATGTGTGTGTGTGTGTGTGTGTGTGTGTGTGTGTGTGTGTGTGTGTGTGTGTGTGTGTGTGTGTGTGTGTGAGAGAGAGAGAGAGAGAGAGAGAGAGAGAGAGAGAGAGAGAGAGAGAGAGAGAGAGAGAGAGAGAGAGAGAGAGAGAGAGAGAGAGAGAGAGAGAGAGAGAGAGAGAGAGAGAGAGAGAGAGAGAGAGAGAGAGAGAGAGAAACACTTCACACATTACTACAGTACCTAGTCACAACCTGTTACCATGATCGCTGTAACAAGCCAATTAAGAACGGTTCCCCACTCACAACATTTCTTCGCCTCGTCACACTCGGCCACACTAATTGTTTTCCCTAGTTGGAAGAAGATTAAATACACTTGAGTTTATAGTTTATTTTACGGGCAGCCATGGGCACCCAATACCCAAAGAGTGTCATTTCCAGGAAGTCAGAAGTAATATATGCATCCAAAGACCTTGTACCTGATTTGCATAATGCCTCGATACGTAAGCAATGCTCCTCGCTGCCTCTCCTTGTGATGAAACAGGCAATTGTGGAGTCTCGCTCGCCTCGTTCATTCGCAGAAAGCCGCGTCTTCCCCTGAACAACAACCTCCGTATGCAAGGAACGTCGTCTTCTCGGCCCAAAAGAATTCGATCTACGAGAAGAGGAACGTTTATTTGCGGCCGAGGTGTGGAGGGAGGCGGCGCGGCGGACAACTCATTTCTGTTCTCATTGGGGATTCCATAGACGAGCCAGCAACGTAAAGTGGATTTTTGTTGATGGGACGATAAAAATTTGGAATAATTGGACACTGTGTTTTCATTAACGCTTACACTACCACCACCCCGACCCCCTAAACACCGCCACGCCACAGCCATTACCCAAACACCCGTCTTCCTTTCACCCCGGCAGCTGCCTTCCTCCCCGCCGCTGTGTCCGTCATTTCTTCAGAAGTCTTCAAGCCTGATTCCTTGCCCCTGAGGTGTTGTAACGACGACTGTGTTTTTGCAAACATAGTAATAGTAGCAGTATTCATTGTCGTTGCACCAGCAGAAGTAGTAGCCATAGTAGCAGTAATATAAATGGCAGCACTAGAAGCATTAGTAGTTATTGTAGGTGTGATGGAAACAGGAAATGTAATAAAAGTAGATAGTTATCTGTGCCATAATAACAACCACCTCACTTCTTATACGAAAATCAGGAGGAGGAGGAGGAGGAGGAGGACAAAGGACACAAAGGACACAAATGAAGAACAAATAACAGCAGACCTGATGGTCCTTGCGAGGCTGTTTGTGACAAGCTACACTAACAATCTAATCAAAGGTGGAAGATGAAGGACAGCAAAGGCGAAGGCTCCTCCCCACCCCCCATCCCTCCAGCCAAAGCTGGCAGGAAAGGAAAAAGAACCATGCAGCATGGAAAAACTGCATGGAAATTATGTAGGAAAGAGGAAAGAACTCCCATTACTGCTACCACTAACCGGGCGATAAAAGCGGACAAGGACACCAGTATTCGAAAGAACTTAACGTTATTACGACAATGAGTAATATCTTAGTTGCTGGTTGGATTCAAAATACTTGTCTAATCTATTTTTGAACGCCGTAACTGTTGTACTATCAACGACATCACAGGATAGAGTTTCAAACATTAACAACTCGATTGAAGAAAAAGTGTTTGGCTTCGTGCGACGAGAATCTTTTACCACTTATCTTCAAATTGTGATGTATTCTTGTTCTATTTGATCAATCAATTGTAAAGTAATCGTTCGCATTAATATCACTGAATCCTTTAAAGTTAGATGTAACACCGTTTAGAACTACTCTCTGTTTCCGCTCAGAGAGCCAGTCCAATTGTGAATGTTACCCGAGATACCGTGCGCCAATAGTTTGCTGAGCAATCGTTGGTGGGGGACCTTATCAAATGCCTTTTGAAAATCCAGATATATGAAATCTACTGATCTGCTTTCATCGAAAAAAAAGGAGGAGAAGGAGGAGGAGGAGGCGTGCGCTACAAACATCACAGGCCACTAGCGGCGCGGCACAAGCCATTCATTACCAGCTACAGCAAGATGACAAGCCTGCAATACACACCAAAAATAACACTCAAACACTACGTAGCTAAACGACTTTTCTTATCTATCTTTTTCTGCAGCCTTATTACTGTCATTTGCAGTACATGCGTGTCCCCATTACTTAGCGCCGGACGCCGCCTCGCCCTCCCCTCCATAACCAGTCGCCTCACGATGTGGATACAGTCTTTTTTTAACAGTGACTGTTCGGCCACGGAAGCAGTGCCTGCATTCCGTGGCGGCACCACAACAGTGATACAAAGGTTTTCCATTCCGAGGACATATCTCTAAGGAGTGGGGCAAGATGGACTAGAGGAGGGGGAGGAGGTGGTGGTAGTCATGGCAGTGGTTGTGGTGATGGAGCAGCAGCGTTGATAATAAAAAGATAGAATGGGCAATAATGTAATTAAGGAAAAGTTGCAGTTCGTAGAAGCAACAACAGAACTGCAAATAACAGAAGCAGCAGCAGCAGCAACAACAACAATAACAACAGCAACTGTAGCAGCGACAGTAGGAACAGCCGCATCAGCTTCAACAGCAGCAGCAATAGTAGCATAAGCAGTGTAGTAGTAAACGCAGAAGGGCTACACAGGAGGCTAAGGCTGTGGCGGTGCCGGTGGTGAGGGACGCGTTTGGTGATGAGAGTCTCGCCTGTTGGCGGCGGACGGGCATGCGGCTGACGGGGCGGTGTGCTCGACGTGCAGGGAATGCAATGGTCCGGCCCTCGGCAGGTGTGGCGGCCGGACGAGGGTGGCTCCTGCGTGAGGCTCAGAGAAAGTGTACACCCAAGCCACACCTTTACCCTACTGATGTATATGATAAGACCAGTCACTCCACGCTGCTCCGCCTCCCATCAACAGGCCATCCACCTCGAGCCACAACACAGTTTGGCCTCGAAACATGTCTCCCACTCATAAACATTCATCGAAACAAGCTAATAGGAAATCATCCCCCTAAAAACCCACGATTATTACAAGGGCTCTCATTTATCTCTTATCTTGATGACGTTCCTCTCTTTCAAAGATGTACTGTAAAATACTTTTACAAAAAAAATAAAAAAATAAAAAATCTACGAGTAACCAAGAGAAATACATTATCCCTCACGAGGACTCCCGGGCCGCCCTCCGCACCCTACTTAAGACTGGACACGGAGCCGCCCGCCGCCGCCCTGAGCACGCATGCCCTTGGACGCTAATTGTAAACAGCGACGAAAGATTACAGCGCTCAAACTGACAGCTCGTATCAAATAACAAAAGGTGCTTTTAGCACCTTAAACTCACCTTACTGAGGTTTCCAAAGGTAACTACAACACAGAATTTTTAAAGTTTGTTAAAATATCTATCTATCTATCTGCCAATCAATCAACCAGTCAACCTATTATCTGACTTTATACACACACACACACACACACACACACACACACACAACACACACAAACACACACACACAGAGTTGAAACACGGGCTTTTATAAACCTCTTACACGGCAACAATAATTGCCATCTGCTACAGTACTCTGTGGCGCGCGCGCGCGCGCGCGTGACCAGAGAGACACAGAAAGTATCGGTGACGGTTGTATGTCCACAAAGAGGTCTGTTAAAAGAGGTTATATCTTGCGCGGCAGATGAAAAGCAAGATTGCCAGCCTCTTCCTGCCTCCCTGGGCTCCCGAGACTCTTCAAGGTATGGAGCTGAGAGTGGTGTTCAACAAGACGGCAACCACCACCACCACCATCACCACCACATCTGAGAACGGAGCTCATGTGTCTCCGAGACCTTGAGTAATTCTTCCTCATAACATTTGGTCGACATAATAGTGGAAGAAACTTATTAAGAGGTTTGAAAGGCAGTTCGTTGTGTGTGTGTGTGTGTGTGTGTGTGTGTGTGTGTGTGTGTGTGTGTGTGTGTGAGTGTGACAAGCGCCAAACCGCCTGCACGAGACCACACACACACACACACACACACACACACACACACACACACACAGAGAGAGAGAGAGAGAGAGAGAGAGAGAGAGAGAGAGAGAGAGAGAGAGAGAGAGAGAGAGAGAGAGAGAGAGAGAGAGAGAGAGAGAGAGAGAGAGAGAGAGAGAGAGAGAGAGAGAGAGAGAGAGATAGAGATATAGATATAGATATATATATAGTGTGTGTGTGTGGGGGGGGGGTCCTCGTGCATGCGCGTGTGCACCTTAGAGCCAGTGTTACCTCCGGCCAGTGACCCAACACCGGGATTCCGCAAGACTCCACACTGTGACCTCGCACATTCCACTCCCTCAACTAGGTCACGCCAACACGGCTCGCAAAAATTTCTTTCGCCGAGATACACAGCAGGTCATGTCGTACACTCTGACACCAGGCGCGGGGAGAGGCGGGCAACCTACCTTGATAATAAACAAGTCCAAAAGTGTGTGTGTGTGTGTGTGTGTGTGTGTGTGTGTGTGTGTGTGTGTGTGTGTGTGTGTGTGTGTGTGTGTGTGTGTGTGTGTGTGTGTGTGTGTGTGTGTGTGTGTGTGTGTGTGTGTGTGTGTGTGTGTGCGGGTGTGTGTGTGTGTACTTACAGGTACAAACACGTACATACTTATTATAGTAAAAAAGGAACAAAGATAGTCGAAAGGCAGATGCAGACCTCGCTCTTACACACACACACACACACACACACACACACACACACACACACACACACACACAACCTCAATCAAGGCAAGTTCATGGCATCACCCGACCCAAGGCTCCCAATCCATGTGCTTACGTAATGACGAGGATCCCAAGCTTCCCCAAAATAGTTTAATGACTCAATAAGTTATTGAAATAGACCCGGCCAGGCGAGGGCGTGGAGTGGGGCGGGGCGGGGTTGGGCTGAGGGAGGCTGCTGGACCTTCCCTACTTGAGTCGCTGTGTTTACGCAGGTGCTTTGACGCCGTGGGAGCTGCGTCTAACATGGCCCCTCGATGACGCAAACTGGTCGAGGTGGTGACGCATCTGGTGAGGCATAGCTGATTGATACGCCAAGAACGCCCAAAGCCGTGCCTTGTGCCCCTGCTTGCCCGTCTGCCCTCTCTAACCCTTGTGCCCAACGACCCGAGCTTCAGGTGTCATGTAGTGTATACTTCTGCCTTATGTTCTTCTGCGCCATGTGTTTTATAGTCTTTGTGTCATGTGCTCCTCTGTGTCATGTGTCCTGAGGTCCCTGCGCTCTTTGCTCCTTTGTCCTATGTGTCCTGAAGTCCCTGTACCCCCAAAATGTAATATTTGTGCATGCAAACCTTCAGAGCTACTGTGGTTCTTACGTTCTGTACCCCGCTGTGGCCTCTGATACTTTTTGTGATTCTTATGCGTTGTGCATCTTGTGATCCTTTTGTGACACTAATGCTGACAGGACCCACCGCCCTGAGCCTCTCTCGGTCTTTCCTTGTCATTCCTGTTATGCTCGTTTTTCCTGTGTTTCCTTGTCTCCCCAGTGCTCCAATGCAAGGCCCCGTGCCTCAACCTTTCTATATCTCATTAAGCTGTAGCTCTCTCGACGTCGGTACTTTTAAAACTAGCACTAGTGAGGCCACGGACCTTAAAATGCCCTTTACCCATGCTGAAAACCACGTACTTCACCTCAAATTACTTTTTCTTAGTTTATTTCTCTGATACTATTACTAACGGTAAAAATTCAGACGTTCGATGTAACCAATATAACCCATTAAAATTCGCTCATTGAAGGCTTGTAGGAAACGGCGTCTGATAAACTGATATTGCTGGAAGGGACCTAAAGGGAATGGCCTAGGAAGGGACGTTACCCACTCCTTCATCACTTCCTCCATCACCCTTCCAGACACCGCCTCCGCCTTTACTATATCCATACACGACAATCCCTGTAACATTCACCCGTACCCTCATAGCCATATCAGGTTCATCACCATCACCATCATTGTCATCAGCAACCCTTTTATCATCATCATCATCATCATCATCAAGCACACCATTCATCCTATACTTCACCAATGCCATCAAGAATTTCAAAGCCACAATAACTATACACTCCTGGCACGCACCCACCACCACCACCACCACCACCATAGCTGCCACACTCTGCTGATGGTAAAAGATAAAAAAGAACACCACCACTACTGCTACTAACAATATACGCCCCTAATACCACCACCACCATCACTACACAAGACACACGAAACCGCCACAAAACAACACGGCTATAAAGTTAATGAGCACCGCCAAGGAGAACAGCCCATCGCTATAACAAGTGGACGAGGGCTCGGTAGAACTCAACCTCTTTATGTGAGTGTGTGTGTGTGTGTGTGTGTGTGTGTGTGTGTTCGATTTTGAGAGAGAAAGTAAGTAATATGACAAACAATGAGCAATAAGACACAATAAAAATCACCACAACAAAACGCCGACCTCCACACACACACACACACACACACACACACACACACACACACACACACACACACACACACACAAACTCTCACCCCCCCAGAATAAGCCAGCTCTCCCTTCCTTGCTGGTCCAGGTCAGTTCCAGGGACAGTACAATGCTGGAAGCCTCGACCCTCAGGCAAGCTCTTTGCATCCATCCTACAACAAGCTGGGCAGAAACTCCTCTCTTACCCCCTTTTTTATCTCGCTCACTCAACATCACACAGTAGTGCAAACCCGGGTAACTTGAGTAACCTTTCGACATCTTTACGCGAGGCAGACCACATCAAGCGCCCTCATAGGGGAAAAAAAAGAGCAAAACAACATTATTTCTCCTCAAAATATCCTCCCCTCCGAGAATCAAATAAAAATCAATCCAATCACACACTTCATAACAAGACGCAGAAAACAAACGCCCTGATGAATCGACAAACACAGACCGGAGCGCGGGCGGCGGATGCGAGTAAATAGAGTAAGGAAAGTTCGTGAGGGCGAGTAAACCATGACGCCGCGCTGGGAGGAGGCGAGGCAAGGCAAAGGGTGGGAACGTGAACGGCAGCGCAGCAACGGGTGACTATGCAGTTCTTAAGAGCCAAGTAGAACGTACAAAAATGACCTATCCATGAGGCAGCCCTTCCATTTAAGCCTTCCCTTACAACGAGTTTTTCCCCGCGTTTAGTCGCTTAAGACTGAGGGCAAGACAACTGACTCCCAACAACTTTAACACTAAATAATGTGTGTGGAAAGATTGCTCCAAGTCCAGGGTTCTTGGTACGGAGTCGCGTCGGAGCGCTGCTGCGTTGAGACTCAATGTACCACTATATATACTTCTAAATCATGGAGTTAAATACCAGATGAAGGGACGCGACACAGCTCTTACTCCTGGAATGAGACTTCAAAATGGGTCTGAGGGAAATGCTTCTTTTAGGTCACAGTAATAAAAGTTAGCGGTTTGCTGCATGGCTCGTTTTGGGAAGCAATTAGATACTTCCTAAATGTAGGATTCCCGGCATCCGTCATCGTGGTGGGTGAGGCAACGTGTCCGAATAAAGGATTGCATGGCCTGTGCGGCCATCAGCGCCGGCGAGGCAGGCACGCAGACTCACTTGTCGGCGGACTCGGCGAGCATGACCTGGTTATTAGTGGCGATTCATTCTGATACGGACCAGTTCCAAGGATTACAATTTTCCACAAGTCAGTCATCATCCACGGTGCTCATTCTTGTCAGTTGTCTCCCCGAACCCATAAATATGAACCCATGTATTACTTCTTCAGTCTTCTGAACATCGCATGAGTTGCACCCCATCTCTCTCCAACATCTCTGGCCTCGCCGGGCTGGTCAACGCTGAGAGCTGAGACAAAGGTTAGCGAGACACGTGCGTCACCTGCATGCCTCGCCAAGCGTGAACACATTTATTAATAAAATGATGGAAGTGACGATGCGTAAGTTTTGGTTTTATTGATGGGTGCAGCTAATTGAGAGGTGACCTAATGCATAACGTAACGGGGTATTCACAGATAAAAATATATATATTCCCCTTGTCAACGCAGAAAGCCTTGTAGAAATTATTGTCTCACATCATGATGAATCACACTACGAGTACTTATTTCCTCGTGTTGTAGGTTTGCTTCATATATTTCTGCCCAGAGATAATTAATTTTTTGGTGCAAATTAATAACAACAGCAAATTTTCAACACTTAGCACCGCCATGAATCATCTTGTGCAGGGAAGGTGACGATATACATGAAGGCATCCCGCCAGCTACTGCCTTCATCAGACAACCATTATCATCGTTAAAAAGGCATTTTCAAATCATTTCAACTTACTCGTATATACGCGTCTATGACAGCGACACAATGGCTGGCAATCTCAAGTCCATCATGTTTACCTGGACCGGTAGGAAGAAGAAACTGTGTCCATATTCCGTCCATCTAATGCTAAAAAAAACATCCACAAATAATTACACAACTCGTTTCAAAATATTATATGTTGGTGCATCACACGTATACAATTAACATTTAATAAATTAAACAATACATAGCAAAAAATACGACGTCTTAAAACAGGAAGGCGTGCAGGGTTACGTGGGCGAAGGGATAAAAACGGGGAACACGAGAACATTAATAAACAAAAAGCAAACAGGTTCTCTCGCAAGGCTGACATTGGTAAGGTTTCTTGTGCCGAGCCGAGCAGCAACACGTGTAGGGCCGGCGAGGCGGGCAGAATATGGCAGCATGAAAGGAGAGACGCAGTATGACATTTCCCATGGCACAGAGCATGACGCATCCCCGCCACGCCACACTGCCCCACGCGCCCCGCACACACGTGGCCAGCACCAGCACCTCCAAATCTTCACCATCTTCCCCTTCACTCTCCACCATCCCTTACAAGCAACGGCATCACCACCATCACCATCCCTGCCGAGACACCATTCCTCACCATCACATCCAAATCTCCATCCACCTCCAACACCATCAGAGTTCATCACCACTACCACCATTCCCTCTCCAACATCACCATCCATTCCTCACCACCACCTCCAAAATCTCCACTATTCTCCCCTTCCCTGTCGACCTCCAACACCACCAAAGCTCATCATCACTACCGCCATTCCTTCTACCACCACTGCTCCCTCCTTACCACCACCACGAACCTCGCAACACCACCACTCCCAACCACCGCTCTCCTCTCTCCCCTTCCCTCAGT
Organism: Eriocheir sinensis; assembly: GCF_024679095.1. NCBI lineage: Eukaryota > Metazoa > Arthropoda > Malacostraca > Decapoda > Varunidae > Eriocheir > Eriocheir sinensis. Next base: position 16,342,614 of record NC_066535.1, on the reverse strand, counting down.
CCTCCCTCACACTATATAGTTACCACCACCTCCGTTCCAACATGGTCGAAGATGGTGCATATCACTATACCTATGAGTATGCACGTCATCTATCTCATCACTTATCAATCACAATAAACAATAAAGCGTCTCCTCACCATCATCACCTACCGTCACCACCACCACCATCCTCACCATTACCCTTATCCCTGCCTCTCATTTCCATCATCACCATCTTTACATCTCATGAACTCGACGCTCCTCCTTGTCACTCGAACTCACTGACTCCTTGTTCTCCCAGTTCGATGATCCACTTTTCATCCTTCGTGGGCTCCTCCTTTCCATCTGGCGGACCATACTTTACACTCGATGCTCCTCTCTCTCAGGTTCTCTTGGTTGTTCAGAAGTAAACTGTTCCTTCACATTATTTACCCTCCATATCCGCCTCCACTTAGCTTGCTAGTTGGAAGGACATCCAGGTGACGGTGTGGAACGTTTCCGTGAGAGCTTTGTGCCCTCAGCAGATTCTTATTTGTACTGTGATGAAGTTCCTTTTATTATTTTTTCAGTCATCGGTATTTCGGATTAAGGAATGTTTCATGAGTTCTCCAGAGGTTCCATTTTAAGTTGTATTTTCTTCACGTCCTGACTGTCTCTTCGCAAAAAATTATAAGTCTCCTCTGTTCTTGTCGCCTCATCTTTATTTCAGTCGAAATCGCATTGTCTCGAGACCGGACGCCCTCGTTTCCCTCCCTTCCCGCCGTCACGCGTACTCTCGGGGCTTTACGTTAGGCTTATTTACACAGGTATTTAAGCTCATCACAGATTTCATGGCGGCAAGATATATATTATTTTCTTGTTTATCATGAGTCACGCTGACACACAACTTCGCATGAGAACGAAGTTGGTGCAGCGCGGGAGACGATGGGCCGAGTTTAAAATTTGGTGGGTTTGTGTAATCTCTCTCTCTCTCTCTCTCTCTCTCTCTCTCTCTCTCTCTCTCTCTCTCTCTCTCTCTCTCTCTAAATAGAACAATTACCGAGGCTAAATAAACTCTTAGGTGACAACGCTTCTTATTTCACCCCGTTGCCAGTCATAGCGTCAGGTCAGACATTGAAAAAAAGCTAATTTCTTCATTTTAAATAGGTAAATTACGCTAGAAATGTTGTTTCTTTGGTTCTTGCAGCGGACTGAAAACAGTACCATCTTGCTTAAAGTGACTGGTATCAACAACGACGACGATTACTTTATAATGTATATTGACTGAAACCAATAACCTATAGCAATTTCCAGTCTAGTGTTTTGTGGGATTTCGTCTTCAACACTCCAGCGCGACGGCCGGTGTGGCGCGGCCGACAGTGCGGCGCCGCCCAGCGTGTGTGTCTAATAACTCCTGCTGCTCCCGTTGGTGTGTGATGAATGTTGGGCTCCTTCCCGCGGGCAGCAGACGGGGATTCAGCCACACTGTCTTCCCCTCTAGCGCTACTCGATGAATGAGACTGTCGCTTTTGTCCTGATTCCTCTCCACAGCGTCTCGGCACTCGACAGTCACCGCCCACACTACGGGCCTTAGGTGAAAACTGTATCATCGCTGGTTTGGGTAGCTGTGATGAATACATGACATGGAATAACCTTTTCAATGTATATCATATGAAGATACAGGACCGTTGCCCTTAATATTCCTCAGTGGCTAGACAACAAGACGCCTCTCCAACTGGTCTTTGACCACGAGAGGGCCGACCTTTTTTTCTACTCTTTCTTTCGTGGCTCTGCTCGACCAAATGTTTACTCTCGCATCCAGTTGTTGGACTCGGTCTCGCTTTAATATTTGCAAGGGAATGGTTTAGTTAGCGGGCAGTCCCTCGGCCCTCCCGCCACATCCTGTACCTGGGAGATTGGTCGGGCAGCCTTAAACGACTTTGTTTGTATAAACGTAAATGTTGTTTCATAGAATCTCGTTAGAGCACAACTTTCAGTAATTCGTTTATTGTGTTCTGGAAAGCAGTGCACACACTTTGTTTAGTTGTTCTAGAATAATTCTAGACTTTTACTGACCTAAAGACTTGAATACGCTATTTTTGAAAATATCTTTTGCAGACAAATCGAGGAAACCTTTTTCTCTTTTTCCTCTTAGCCACTCAATGCTATCAGTGATCGTTGCAGTCATCAGAGAAGAAAACATTTGTGTTCAGTAAGTCTGATTAGCGTCAGCGTTTTCATCATCCCATTTGCGAAATGTCTGTGCCTGTCCCTTGGGTTCAATTCGACCCTCCTTCTACACACACACACACACACACACACACACATGAAGGCTGGCATGAACGTGCCGCTGCCAGACAGGACGGCCCCCACGGCGCATATCGAGCCTCCAGAAACCAAGTCGTTCTCCCCCAAGGACCGAGATCGAGGGGAGAATTGTGACCAGCCGGGGACATGGTGGGTCACAGGCCGCCCAGACGCCACAAAAGCAGAAGCCACTCAGCCCTCTAGGCACGAACTGCATCGGCTGCGAGCGTGAGCACCATTCAGGACCACGGATTAGCTACAACCCCTCTCACCCGCTTTTGTCATCCACTCCTTTCCTTCCACTTCTGCTCCCGGCTGCAGTTCAGGGAATTAGAAGACACGCTTTATTTTGTATATCCAGAAAGACGTGATGAGAGCCATGGAAGTGCTGCCAATAAACCCTTTTTACACACACACACACACACACACACACACACACACACACACACACACACGGTTCACCTGTCCGGTCGGCGTAATTGTGGTGCAGGTCTCCCTCCCGCTACCCAGCTCTCCACACCTTGGCAGATCGTCATGCATTACACATGACGCGCCTCTCGCCCGCCCTCCGCCGCCCCACCGCTGCTCGCCGCTCCACCACCTCCTCCTGCACCCACTTAGCCTTCCCTCGCACCCTCCCTCCCTCCCTCCCCCTCACCCACGGTCACCATCTCAGCTATCCTGGCCTCCCCTTCTCGTAAACCATCTTATTCACCCTCTACACGCCCGCCTGCAGTTTACATTCAAAATCAATCTACATGCAAAATCACTCGCAGCACAAACATAAGAATATCCTTCTAACCCTCCGCCTCCCCTCTCCATTCCTCACTTCTTTTCTTTCTCCTTTCTTCTTCTTCTTCTTTTCTTCTTCTTCTCCTCCTCTTCCGTGCATCCAGCCACACACACCCTGCCACCCTCCCTCTCACACCCGCCGGCCAGCTCCGCCACGCTGCCAGCCGTGCAGTGAACCCGCACCAGCCGCTACCCGGGAGAGCTTCATGACCCATAAGTTAGAGGAAAGTTTGAGGGAATGAGTGGGTGGTAGAGGCGGTGCTAGCGGGGCGTGAGCATGGAGGATGAGGAGGAGGGCGGCTGCTGGTGGGAGGGAACTGGAAACCTTTAATCAGATTGTGAGTGGTCAGCCCAGGTTGTGACCAGGTTCGAGTCACCACCGCCGTCACCACACCAGTACCCACGATCACCACCCGGGCCACCACCACCACCAAGGAAATCTCAATCACATCCACTAACACCACCAGTGACATCCCTACTAACATCATCAGCATCAACAATAAAACACCACTGAAAAATGTCACTTCTACAACCCACCTCGACTAACAGTACAACCACCCTCATTACTATCACATCCAGTCCCCACGGCCACAACTAACACAGCTATTTATCACCACGAACGGCAAGGTACGAAGCTAGAAGGAACGAAGGAAGGAAGGAAGGAAGGATTGTAAGAAGGTAAAATGTGAGGGAAGGAAGTCAAGTAGAATGAATGGAAAGCAGGAAGGACGGATGAAACGGGAAAGAATGGAACTAAGGAAAGAAGGGAAGAAAGAGAGCTGAGGAGGAAGGAAGGAAAGTATGAAGGGAGGAGAGACTAGGAAGGAAGGAAAGTAAGAAGAGATGGAAGAAAGGAAGCCGGAAAGAAAGGAGAGAAGGAAGGACGTAAGACGGGACGGGAGGAAGGAAGGAAGGAAGCGACATCAGCGGCCGAGGGGAAGTTGCTAACGTTAAGGTGGACTGCCATAGACGGTAAACTAAACTCTAGCCAGGACCTAAATAACCTGACTCCCTCTTCCCCGAGCTTGGTTCTCGATCAAGCTCGGCGATTAAAATATTTACGACGTTGAAAATTTGTACTCACACTCATCAGCACCACTCGCGAACCTGCTGCATCATAAGGAGGGAGAGCCCTAACGTGTGCTACGTGGCATGGCGAGTGTGTGGCCAGGCGAGGCGAGGCGAGGCAGGCAAGGCCGCAGCGCCGGTGTCCCGCCACTGCCGCCTCGCACACCCACTCCCACGGAGCCTGGTCTGGGGACGCGATTTATGGACTTTCATGGTGCCACTGTAATCAATACTTGCATGAGAGGAGATAACACTACTCTGGATACCTGAGCTAATTTAGTAGCGGGTCAAGTTTCCTTGAAAGATCTTGTTGAGATTATTCGGTAGTTTCAAAAGTGGCACTCTAAAGTTGACTTGCTCTAGAGGTCATGCATTTTGCGATCAAAAAATATATTAATGCATGGCAAATGCTGAAGGAAATACTTAACGAATGAAGAAAGACATTTTTTTAACCCTACACAACAGTACTGTCGTTTATTCACACACAACGTGCACAGTCAGGTAATCGTGCTACAGAATAAAAACCTTTATGTTGCCTGTTCTTCCTTCTTAACATGTTCCTCCTCCTTTTCTTCCTCTTCCTTCTTCATTTTCTTCTTCTTCTCCTTTTGTTTCTCCTTATTCTTCTTTTTCTACCCCTCCCCCACCTCCTCCTCTTCCTCCTCCTCCTCGAGAGTAGTTCTAAACGGTGTTTCATCTAACTAGCTCGATAGGCACAGACATTTCGAAAATGGGATGATGCAAACACTGACGCTGATCAGACTTACTGAACACAAATGTTTTCTTCTCTAATGACTACAGCGATCACTGATAGCATTGAGTGGCAAAGAGGAAAAAGAGAAAAAGGTTTCCTCGATCTGTCTGCAAAAGATATTTTCAACCATAGCGTATTCAGGTGTTTAGGTCAGTAAAAGTCTAGAATTATTCAAGAACAACTAAACAAAAATGAAAACTCAGTATGGAAACGTAACTAAGTGTGTGCACTGCTTTCCAGAACACAATAAACGAATTACTGAAAGTTGTGCTCTAACGAGATTCTTCAAAACAACATTTACGTTTATACAAAGTCGTTTAAGGCTGCCCGACCAATCTCCCAGGTACAGGATGTGGCGGGAGGGCCGAGGGACTGCCCGCTAACTAGACCATTCCCTTGCAAATATAAAAGCGAGACCGAGTCCAACAACTGGATGCGAGAGTAAACATTTGGTCGAGCAGAGCCACGAAAGAAAGAGTAGAAAAAAAAGTCGGCCCTCTCGTGGTCAAAGACCAGCTTATCAAAACGAAGAATGCGAGGCGATCTAAAAGAAGTGTTTGAAATGTTTAAAGGATTCAGTGATATTAATGCGGAAGATTACTTTACAATTGATCGATCAAATAGAACAAGAAGAAATAACAATTTCAAGATAAGTGGTAAAAGATTCTCGTCGCACGAAGCCAAACACTTCTTCTTCAATCGAGTCGTTAATGTTTGGAATTTTCTACCCTGTGATGTCGTTGATAGTATAACAGTTACGGCCTTCAAGAATAGATTAGACAAGTATTTTGAATCCAACCAGCAACTAAGACATTACTCATTGTCGTAATAACGTTAAGTTCTTTCGAATACTGGTGTCCTTGTTCGTTTTTATCGCCCGGTTAGTGGTAGCAGTAATGGTAGTTCTTTCCTCTTTCCTACATAATTCCCATGCAGTTTTTCCATGCTGCATGTTTTTTTTTCCTTTCCTGCCAGCTTTGGCTGGAGGGATGGAGGGGGTGGGGAGGAGTCTTCACATTTACTGTCCTTCATCTTCCACCTTTGATTAGATAGTTAGTGTAGCTTGTCACAAACAGCCTCGTAAGGACCATCAGGTCTGCTGTTGTTTGTTCTTCCTTTGTGTTTCTTTGTTCCTTCTCCTTCTCCTTCTCCTCCTCCTCCTCCTCCTCCTTCTCCTCTTCCTTTTCCTCGTCTTCACCTTCAGGTGGAGGCGAGAAGCTTACGGATTAAAAATAAAACTTTTGGGAGAAATATTATATATTTCCTGCTCATCTTTCGGCGCCAGTAGCGCGAGGGTTGGGAAGCGATTAAGCTGCAAAAATGAAAACTTGTTACACGAACTATTTTGAGGCTAAGCTAAAGTATAACGGAGAAAGTGTGGCTTGCTTGGGAAACCGATCCCTTACACCCTTCGATGTGTATTGAGGAAATAGTTTAATCTCGAGGAGGGGAAGTCGAGAAGATTAGCCCCTCAGTCCCCTGTATCGTCACAGCTCATGGCCTCGGCCAGGCAACTCCTTACCCTCTTCACCACACTAAGGCGGAGAGAGCCGAGGGTGACGCCACTGTTCCCCCTCACAGAGTACCACTACAACTGGACGTCTTAAAAACCTGTAATGGTGCTCCAGCGGGTTCAGCAGCCACGAAATGCTGCACTGTGGATCCCGGAAGTATGTAGACGGCGTGGGGAATCGACACCGTAATATTCGTTAACAGTATTTTACCTTCCTTTACACAGAAAAATACATCTAACTCCAAGTATAATAAATACCTATTTGCAGCATTAAAAATATAGAGCAATATAGGTCACCTTCTTTACACGTCCTCATGGCAATGTCAGGAGCTGAACTTATGAAAATCGTGTCTTCGAGATTGTATGATGAGGAAATTAAAAAGCTCCTCGGTTTTCGTGTTTTCAGAACGAAAAAAAAATGTATGCAGGTTATTTTCCATGTGTGCAGGGGCCAAAGAGATAAAGGAGGGCGAAGAGATAAACAATAAAGTATGAAAAGAGTTCACTTCCACTCCTGTTTGTTGGCAAAATGGTCTACCCGCCCTGTCCCCACGTCCCAATGATCTGAACTTTACGCGTTACTAAGAAAAAACGAAAGACCTTAAATAAATCACACTCTTGAAACAAAATATGAACATTATTTTATTCTCATTTTCCCCGTACGAAGGCCGTCCTCAACCACACCCTCGCCACTGCATCACCTGGCCCGGGCGTTTCACACATTCCCACGCAGGTCCCACCAAATACCTGGCCGAAAGCTGCGTCAATTCTTGGTCGTGCTCCAAAGGGCGCGGGGCGTGTGACGTCGCCAGAGGGTCTGCAGGTCTGCCGTGACTGGCCAGCTTGACCCGGCGTGACACACGGGCAGAGTGTCCGCCAAGACGATGTGCCAGGGAAGAGACGTTGCTCAGCCAGCATGTGACAAGCAGGCAGAGGTACCTCTATAAATATCTGGCTCAAGGCCGGGTGTCAGGAAGACGCCCCACACCTGTTCCGTCACTCTGCTTACCCCCGCCAGCCCACTCCGCGTTCTTGTGACAGGTGTAAAAGTTTCCTCGTATATTTCTAATGCTTTTTACTTGGCACGGCTTGGATTGTGAGGTGACACTTTAAGCCTCCAGAACTTATTGTGTGAATGTAATGGGCGTCTTGGAGGCGAGCCAAGGGGGGTGGGGTGCACGGAAGACTCGTCGGCTAGCTGCTCGGAATGATGCAGGTATTGGCAATGGGAACACTGATGGATGGTGTTGGATCACTGAAATAATACAACGTCACGAGTTAAAATATGGAGAAATAAACGGAAGTGAGTGGACACTGCTCCTTGATGACCTAGAATTTACTGCGCTGCCCTTAACATTCAACAGACGAGTGTTGGAAGCTGCGCCAAGGGGAGAGAGACAGACACGAGCAGGAGCAATCATGTAACTATGAGGGCGCGTGCATGCACCGAAAAAAAAGCTTGTTTAACAGTAACAAAAATCACCAGAACAACGATGGGAGCATTCATTTTTACATAACTATAAACAGGATGATGGGCTAGTTTTACAGTCCAATACAGGAAGTTTGTGAGCTCCCCAACCAAACACAAAATACGACGAAAATTCATTGTTTGGCTTTGATATAGAAAGGAGAAAATTTTAGGAAACCACACATCAGGAAATCTCTTTATCAGTACCTGGTTTTGAGTGGAAATAACGGATCATTGAGGAAGATATAGTTTGGTTTGGGCGCTTACAATGACTCGGTGTTGGACTGTCGATCTGGCCCGATGTGTGGGTCAGACCGTACGGCCTTGGCGGAGCGAAGAATCCTTTTGGTGTAAGTCACACATCACGCCACACAGCGGGGCGTGAAGCAGAAAATCGGAGCATACACGAGAGTCCTGTCACAAAGAGCCGGTTTCACAGTCCAACACAGTGTCTTCGTAACAGCCCGAACCAAACTATAGAATCCCATACAATCCAAAATGGTGAGGTCTTCGATGCCACACTAAATACTAAAGACTTTTGCTGTATAGTTTCGTCAAATTTGTGAACTTAAATATAAACACCAGACACTATACAGGGAAATTTCGAAGGCTCTGGTATTGGTTTGGGAGCTTACTAACCCATCATGGGGAACTGTGAAACTGGACTAAAGAGATGAACACCTTTTTATGTGCGCTGCCACGGATGTCAACTTAATCTTAAATAATTATGTCTATGTCTGTATGATGTCACCAGGAACGTTTCGAAGACCCTGTAAAATATTCCTCCTAAAAGAATTATAAATCGGAACAAAATATCGCAAAAAAAAAAAACAAAAAAAAAAAAAAACATGGGCTTGGGAAAAACTGATTATCTTTCCATTAAGCCAAACCAAACTGATTCAAAACACGCACACAAAAAAAAACAAGTAGCCCTTCCCCTACCTACAAATTTAGAACGAGCTTTAAAAGTGATCAAGAACCCTCCGCGGCGCACAGAGGAGGGCCGGGCCTGGGCTCTGGAGGGGTCACCGCTGGGCTCTTGCAACCAGATGATTCCTTCACGCTACCTCGCGCATTTGGAACGGCTGACTGACCACCTAACTGATCCACTAACAGGAGGAATGGAGAAAACTACTTTATATCAATTATAGATGCAGAAATCAGACACCCAGCTTTACTATGCACGGCCAACGTTCTATTCAGCGGCAACAAAAATCGCCATGTACCTGACCTCTTCTGAGAAACAACCGCTTGGAGGGTAAAAAGTGTGATTATTGTGGCCAAAGGGATTACGGTGTGTGTGTGTGTGTGTGTGTGTGTGTGTGTGTGTGTGTGTGTGTGTGTGTGTGTGTTCTTTTTGTGATGAACGAATACACACACACACACACACACACACACACACACACTGCACCACCGCCACCACGACCATTCTCATCCTCCTCCAGTCTACCTCACAAGCAGAAACTTAGCACAAGCACAAGCCGAAATTACAGTAATAGGTCAAAAAACGCTCCCTTGTTATCAAAGCGATGACACCACACCCAGGAGTGGGGGTGAATGACACTGACCTTCACTCACCCACCCACCAAACAAGGCCTCTAACCACCGCCCTCACCGACACCAGAACGAAGCCCAAAGATGACTAAATCAAAAGAACAAGAAAACTGAAAACACACAGACGGGTGACGAGGTGACATCATACTTTTCTTCCCCTTCGTTCGCCCGCGGGGATAACACAACGTCGGGTCTTGCACGAGGGCCGAGAGTGATAGAATAGAGGAATTAAATGGAGCCCCGCACGCCTCCCAGCCCTCGCAGTCATCACGGAGTTACATGACGTCGGGAAGTGAACTTTCTCGCCGTGAAATCAGTGATGAGAGGACAGACAATGCCAAGCAACGAGGTGGATAAGGCGGATGGTCCCAAAGGCAATGTGGTGGAAGCCAGTCGTACCGCGGGGCGCAGGGAGGGCGGGCACGCTGGGGGCGGCGAGGAGCGGTGTGGCCCTCCATACCTTGATACTGGCCATTGCTGCCAGCATTATAATCAAGAGACACGGACACTATAATCCTGAACAGTTAGTCGGCCCCTCACTGTGATGTTATCGTCCCACCAATCACCAGTCGCGCGGCCAACACTATTCCGCTTTGTGCGTTTTTGATAAGATTTGATGCATCCCCTCCGCGGCCCCGGCGGCGCGGCGGTGAAATTATGAGGACAATATACATGATATTCCGACCCGCCCTGAGTTATAAAACATCATGATTCTGGTGACCTAGGGAAAGGGTCTGGATGGGAGACGAGAAAATAAAAAGCCCCAGTCAAGGCTCGAGGCAATGAGATACCACTACGCGGAATTGCTACGCCGAGACGTTATTTCTTGACTCGATCCGTCCACAAAGGCGGGGATCAAAACGGTCTCCGAATTCTTGTCAAATGTTGCGGCGTAGGAGGCCTTGCTGAGGAATAGAAAGAGAAGAAAAGTCGACAACAAAAATGACAAATCTCCGTTTCCTTTATTTTCTTTGATCTTTGGAATCTGTAGCGAAGCGTGGAGGGAACGCGGCGGCCGGGGAGTGTCCTGGCCAGTGCGTCGCTGGGTACAGTTCACCGACATTCACACGAGTGACTGGCAGTCTCAAAACAAATTAGTTAAGGAAGGTTTACAGAAGAGGTGTCAATGAACTGTACCTCAGCCACTTGGCGCGCGCGCACGAGTTGCCAGAAGACACGTTTAGTAAGGCTGCCCCTCTTCTGGACTGCCCTCCACCATGTGAGCGCAAATTTCAACGAAAAGACACTCATGAAATATAGGCAACAACGGACAAGGAATATATCTACCCCAGAACAACCCCACAATAATTATGCAGTTATTTTATTATTTATTTATTTATTATTTTTTTATTTATTTTTGTGTATTTGCACAATAAATGCTTCCCTTAGCCCCAGCGTTCACTCTCACCCTCCAGTACGTTGGACTTTTTCATTACGCACGCCGCTGCTTGCGCCATACGAGAGGACGGGTGTTGGTCAGAGCGGGGCAGCAAGCCGGGCCGCGCCTCATAACTCAGGCTGCAGGACTTCCGATGCGGCGCGGCAGTCAGCCGTAACCTTCATCGATCGAACACGGTCGTTAATAAGCATTGAGCTGCAGCTCCCCCTCCCCCCCCCCATACCTGCCGTACATTATGCAAGGGTTCACCCACCTCCTCTCGTATGTGGACCAATGAATGCACAGCACCCGCCAATCAATAGGAAAGGTTACACAATACTTGGAACAAAAAAGTAAACAACGGATGAACATTCTCTCTCACTCACTACACACACACACACACACACATATATATATATATATATATATATATATATATATATATATATATATATATATATATATATATATATATATATATATATGAGTCGAGCAAGGAGGTGGTGGTCGCACTCAGCATACGTAAGTGGAGGACAAAGGGTCCTGGTTACAGGTCCTGCAGATGACTGACTATTTTCGACAGCCAACGAGCGGCAGATGATCAGCCACTTACTATGCGTCGATCGTATCTCTGATTGTGACTTCGGTCGAGTGGAGGAGCGGAGGTTGTATGGACCAAGAAAGGAAGCAATGGAGTCCCACAAAAATCCCCTTACGCTAGCATAACCTGAACCGACCACCAATTCCTCAGAATAAATTACTGTGTGTGAGTGTGTGTGTGTGTGTGTGTGTGTGTGTGTGTGTGTGTGTGTGTGTGTGTGTGTGTGTGTGTGTGTGTGTGTGTGTGTGTGTGTGTGTGTGTGAGGGTTAAATTGGCCTCGAGTTCTTCCATCACCCTACCAGACAGGTGCAGGAAAGTGGGTTAGTTTGTCAATGTAAGCTAATATCGTTCAGCTATTTTTTTCGCAAGTAATGATGATTTGCTCCTTGGCTCACCTCATATTCCTTCACGGACGGCGGTGCAGTAGCATCATAGCTTCAGTATCTAACATGGCACAAGCGTTGGCCGTATATTTTTGACATAATATTTCATGACTAACAAAAACACTTCTATAATTGCTACCAAAACACCTTGGGGTGGTGCTAATCGATATGGCTGACTACTTCCTGCTTCCTGCCTGGCGAGACACAAGGCCCTGCGTGCATCGCGTTCAGCTGCCTCGTGACGACACGGTTGGGCAACTTTAAAGCCTGGCAGACTCATTGTGCCTCACGAAACGTGGCTGCACACTGTAAATCAGCTAACAAGAATCCCTTAAGCCTTCAAAAGACGTAGTGCAAACTGTGCATAACAAAAAAAATAATCACAGCTTTAACCCACAAAACACGTAAGGATTAGACGCAGGTGAAAATTGTATACGTAACGCTGCCGCTGCTTCCTGACTCCCAGAGAATGAAGTCTTCGCTAATGCACTGACACTCCCTCTTGTGGGTAGCTGATTCTCCTCCCTGCTTATGACATCTGTTTACTTAATCCTTTTTGTTGCACGACTAACTTAAGACATGACTGCCTTCGTATTTTTTTTTCTGGTTTACTCTTTAAAAGACAATTTTTTCGAGAATGAAACATCTAGGAACTAAACTAACGCTTCTCTCTCTCTCTCTCTCTCTCTCTCTCTCTCTCTCTCTCTCTCTCTCTCTCTCTCTCTCTCTCTCTCTCTCTCTCTCTCTCTCTCTCTCTCTTTCTCTATCTCTCTCTCTCTCTCTCTCTCTCTCTCTCTCTCTCTCTCTCTCTCTCTCTCTCTCTCTCTCTCTCTCTCTCTCTCTCTCTCTCCTTCATTTGGCGGTAATCCTATGATGTATAGCTTTGCCCATGTTAGTGGCCGGATCTGTTCACAGTGACACAGGGGGAAGGATAAATACACATGCATTACTTGTACGGGCTGCCCAGCGAGGGCCACGGGGGCGGCAGGCGGCTGGGGCGGCTGGGGCGGCCGTGACCGTCGTGACCATGTAGATCCGATCCCAAAGTAGAATTTGACTCTTATAGATCACATGGCTATGTAGATCGCATACCAAAGTAGCACCCACCAGCCACTAAAACAGGCAGCGGCTCGAAGGAGTGAGCGATCCCGTCAAGCAAATCGCTGACCTCATCTCCTCTTCTGTGAAACTGCCAGTCATCAAAATTAACAACCGCTTCCCTCCCCGCCTGACACTCCTCCTCCTCCTCCCCTTCACACCCAAGGCACGAACGAGGGTCGTCGGCTAACGATTATGCTGTCGTGAAATTAATACAAATATCGATACTCTATTTGCTGAATCTTTATCATTATACTTTTCAAGCAGACGATGATAAGCTTTCTTTTAAAGAATCTTCCTCTGAGGGAGTAAGTAACGGTTGTGTCGGCCGTCCACGCTCAGGCCACGGCCTAACGACGCCACGCCGGGCAGCGGCCTGGCGGGCGGCGCGGCAGACACCTTGCAAGTGACTCGCGTGACGGCATTCTGCACACCTTGTTGCGTCACCTGCCTCGAGGAAGCTTTACACACACACACACACACACACACACACACACACACACACACACACACAAACAAACAAACAAACACAAACACGCACAAACACAATCAAAGATAGAATATTCACCTATTTATTACACCCAAGAAATGTAATTCTCAAGCAAAGACTAAAAGGCAAGGCCTACTATGACCATCACATTATACACGGGAAAATACACGTCAACATTTACGAGTAGTTTTGGCCAATGATCATGCATCAAATTTCCTAACGGAAGATGGAATTCACATACTCTTAAGTGAGAACCCAGTGGAGCCTTGATAACGAAGTCTGGAGTTTGGTTAATCAGCAAAATATGAAGACATGCATTGTTCTCAGCCGCACCTTTGTTACCAAAAACATGGTGTTTGAAGCTACTGATGCTGATGATGCATGGTTGCTAATAGATTTTTGTAGCCATCGACTAAACTACCATCTGATAAGCAACGTCTTCTGTTTAGTGTAACGCGCCCGAACCTCCGTCCTTTCCACAGTGATTATTTTTACGCTAAATTTATCATTCCCCAAATCACCGTCCATGAAGTAAGTTGTCCTGAATGAGCCATCCCTCTCAATTACTGGTCGATGAGCCTAAGTGGCCTCGGTGGACGGTGCGGTGTGCGCCTCGCCCCGCCCACACATTACCTGAGTCTGTTGCAGCGACCCTGGCAATATGTACAGGCCTCCTGCTCCCTACACCAAGCTCTAAGCCTTGGCGGGGCACTGATCAACCCCCTTCCTCAAGGGCCATCAAACACGCATCTCGACTCTACATGAAAATATCTGCATCACTTACTACATTCTATCATTAAGTACACAAACAAAAAAGCATATTCATATCATTAAGTA
>NC_066535.1:16313413-16323413 GCF_024679095.1 Eriocheir sinensis | reverse complement strand
AGGGAAAGGAGATGGAGGAGACGGTGGAGATGATGACAGAAAGGGAGGAAGGAGGAGAGAAGGAAAGAAGGATGTGGTAAGGAAAGAGAAAAGAGTATAGTGAAAAATTCTGAATAACAAGAGGGAAACGAGGATCAGGAGAAGCAACAATAGGAGGAGGAGGAGGAGGAGGAAAAGTGGAAGAAGAAGGAGGAGGAGGAGGAGGAGGAGGAGGACAGAGAAGATGAATTAGTCTGTCACACTTGAATGAAGGAAAAAAACTCTAAGGATGTAAAGCCTAAAGAAGTGACCAAATATCGGAAATTTGAGGGCACTGCAGACCTTCCTTGTGTGTGTGTGTGTGTGTGTGTGTGTGTGTGTGTAAGATCTCTCTCTCTCTCTTGCTATTGTCATTTGCCTCATGTGTATTTCTTTTCCTTTTTCTTAACGGTCTCGTCCTCCCTCTCATTTGCCACCCTCCGTTATTACTGTTTATATCTTTGCACTCAGCTCGTTTTCCTGTTATCGCCCGGGCATCTTACTCTTCAATCTAACCTTTTATCATCGTATATACATTTTCGTTCTGTTCTTCTCATTACAGACGGATAAAACAATGTACTGAATGTTTTTTTTATATCTCTCTCTCTCTCTCTCTCTCTCTCTCTCTCTCTCTCTCTCTCTCTCTCTCTCTCTCTCTCTCTCTCTCTCTCTCTCTCTCTCTCTCTCTCTCTCTCTCTCTCTCGTAACATCATTTCAGTTACGTCATTAATCCGCCATCGTTTCCTCCTCGTCACGTCATTGCATAATTATGGTGTTTGCTGCCGCCTCCCCACCATCATTACTTTCAGCTGTTTATAATGAATCGAGTCGTGTGAGGCTGATGCAGCTTCCCCCCCCCCCTCCCCCCCCCTTCAAGTGGGTGTGTTATTTTCGTTTCGTGGTGCGCTCCTCGCCGTGGATTCCTGCTAAGACTTAATTGTTACTAGGCGCAAGAGACGCTCCATCATGTGAAATTGTGAGAGGGTGGGAGTTACAACACATTTTCTTCTCCTCACTCCTTCTATTTTTGTTGGCCTGTCTCTCATGAAAGAAAATGGTATTTAGTTTAGTGATAACGTAAGTGGATGTAAGTCTATGATGAAATTATGTTGAACTGATTAGTTTTGATAAATGTTGTATTACTCTCTGCAACCTGGAATTTAATATGATGCACTTGTTTGTGTGTGTGTGTGTGTGTGTGTGTGTGTGTGTGTGTGTGTGTGTGTGTGTGTGTGGTACGCACTCATGTGTATACGACGGTTGTGATTACCCAAGAACATGCTGTTTATAAACATAATATTTTACATGGCCAACACAATGCCTACAACATTATTTTCAACGTCTTTTCTGCCCCTCCTCCTCCTCTTCATCCTCCTAAAAAGACGGTTACCAATGTTTTCTTGCGCTTATGCCATAGAGTTAATCACGTGATGTCCTTTTGTCTACGAGTTGGGGAGCGAATGAGACTATAATTTGAATTCTTGGTCTTGACGGTGATGCTGTTGGTGGCGGGTTGATGCTGGGAGCGGTCGTGGTTGGGTGATGCTGGGAGTGGTGGTGGCTGGGTGATGCTTGGAGCGGTGGTGGTCGGGTGATGCTGGGAGTGGTGATGGCGGGGTGATGCTGGGAGTGGTGATGGCGGAGTGATGCTGGGAGTGGCATAACGAAAAAGAACAAGAACAAGAGGAACAAGATGATTAGCAAGATGATGGTGAAAAGCAACAACATCAAGAACGACAACAACATCAATAACAAGATCCACAACATCACCACAACCCCATTAACCACACATCCATCAAGAGGCTCAATGGTATCGTGTAATCTTCTCCTCCAATGGGAAGCCCTCAACAGTAGTAAATTGCGTATCTACCTCCCTCCCTCTCGCCGGTCCCTATACTTTTCAATGGCAGGGAGCTTACACGTGGAAGAACCTTATAATGACGAGGAGCATAAAGGAGGCGAGAAGGAGTGCGAAGAGAAGTAGTACAACACACGTGGGGATGAAAGGAGCTGACACGGAGCGGGAGGGAATTATTAAAGGAAGCAATTCGGTGGGTAGAAAATTGCCGCAGTGAATTATACTTCTCTCGTGCTTTGCCGCTCTCACCCATTTCTCTCTCTCTGTCCTGGTTTCCTTTTGACTCCTGCCAGTGTTGTGTACGTGTGGTGGGGAGTTGACATGAAGCAAGGAGAAGACGTAAACATTGGCGACGTCTAGAAAGTTGTCTCCCACTGAGTCTGCCGATTCCTCTATTCTAGTTTCCCTCTGGATTGAACTAGCATACAAGAGTGGAGGGAGCGAGAAGGGACAGGTGGAGGAACATTGGAGGGACGAGGAGCTGGGAGGAAAAGAAAAGTATGTCTAGAAATGTGACCACAATGAGTCCTCCTCCTCATCCTTTACTGACTACGTCCATTTCTCTGACCTATAATAGTTACCCTTTGATTCCTGGACCCTTTAGAGCACACATGTGAGTGGAAGAAGGCGACAGAGAAAGGGCAAGGAAAACAGGATGTGGGAGGTCTAGTAACTTGCCCGCATGATTCAAATTCCTTATCCTTTCCTGGTTATGTTGCTTTCTTTCGTCTAGTTTTCCCACAACCCTTTCAACCACGCACGCGGGGTGAAGGGAGGTGACAGGGAACGGGGAGACACTTGCCCTGACTGTTCCTCTTCACTACCCTTTACTGACACCATCCAGTACGCTGTAAGTTTCCTCAAGATTGTTTCTCGCATCAAATCCTCTTGTAATACCCTCAGCGCCTACACTGCTAGATCCGCAAGTGACAACTGAGGTCGGCTCTTCACTTATTTATAAAGTAAGACGTCAGTAGAGCGGTCGCCTAGGAAGCTGTAAGAACTAACCTGGGCTGCGCGTCCTTCCTTGACACGCTCACGCTTACCTGTAAGAAAAGCATCAAGGTGTCAGATAACATGTCACAAAATTAACACTGGGTAACGCGACACTGTCTCGACACAACACGATACAAGTAAGACTCAACAGCAATAACACACACACACACACACACACACACACACACACACACACACACACACACACACACACACACACACACACACTTACACAGGGTATTTATCATATGAAGGATCAATACTGACTCCTGACAACGCCGAGGAAGTGGACGGACGCCTTTCTTCCCGACGCATGCAGGGAACAAGAAAGATGCAGGGAAGGAGAATATTGCGTTAGTCGATTAAACACAACAACGTTTGCCTCACTTTCCACACGTCTCGGCCTGGTGAAGACTTTTCCTGCGTGACATTAGGACAGTCGTGGGAAGAACGTGTATCCCCGGCGGCTCATTCAGTATATAGTAGGTATGCATTCCACACTTTGAAGTACGTCCATCAATTCGTGCGTTCATTGCTAATACGAAGAAAAAAACAAAACACACACACACACACACACACACAAACTTCTGAACTCTTTTCTGGCCTTGATGGGGGCGGGGCGGGGTAAAGAGGGCGGGGCGGGTCAGAGCAGAGTGGGGAAGGTGATTGTTGGTAAATGTATTAGTGTGTGTGTGTGTGTGTGTGTGTGTGTGTGTGTGTGCCAACATATCATACCATTCTGTAAAGGTGGTGATGGACACGTATCTCAACACACCACCATCATCATCATCGCCGTCATCACCTCCACTCCTCCCAACACCCCCACCACTCGCAGTGATATAAGCAAGAGCGGGCGCAGGGAAAATCGATATCTATAAATAAGTATCGCTGTGTGTTTCTGTTGCAAACACGGGAAAGGCGACGTCATTCTTTGGGAGATTGTTGTTCATCTTCGCCTTGGTAACGGTGTGGCGATGCTCAGCCAGCGTGCAGCCGGCCAGGAAACGTGACGCGGTGATGTCCCCCCTCCAATACGCGGGGTGAGTTTGTGGAATTACGAAAATAAAAGTACTACTACTACAGCGGGAGCCGCAGTAGTCCACTTTTGACGCCGCTGACCTCGCCAGTAATTAGGCGTAGCAGCCTTGGTACACGAGGCACACGGCTCTTAAGATTTATATAAAGCCATATTTTTTAGTCCTTCATCCAGGATCGCAATTAATTTTGATTTATACTCAGTTAGGGGTGTATTCCCGCGTCCCCCGCCAGGACTGGTTCTCGTGGGGTGACAAGCGGGCGGCGCCACACACCCACCACCTCGCCCGCCCGCTGCAAGGAGGGGGAGGGGGGGGGCGGAGGGGAGGGGAGGGCAGGGGCTTTATCAGGAGCTTATCAGGAGTGAGGGTTTATGGTTGTCTGCCCGAGGAGGCGGAGAGAAGGGAGGGACGAAGACCTTAACATATGGTTAATCTTCCCCAAGGGAAAAAACTTACATATTATATATACACATGCATATTCTTATATGGCGATGCGCGAAGGCATACATAGGCGATGCACGTTTGTTTGTTTGTGTGTAATATGCATATATATATATATATATATATATATATATATATATATATATATATATATATATATATATATATATATATATATATATATATATATATATACCTACACAAACTACTATTTTCCAAAATGTATCCGAATTCATATTTGCAAACATACACTCACTTATATACATAGTGAATGCATGCAGTCACCCATAAACAAACTCTCTCTCTCTCTCTCTCTCTCTCTCTCTCTCTCTCTCTCTCTCTCTCTCTCTCTCTCTCTCTCTCTCGGCGGTGCATCACATCGGCGCGGGCCTTCACGCCGTGTTGAGGTTCACGCGTGGCTTCTCGTGCACACCAGCGGAGTCGTGACAAGCAGAATTCAGCGCCCGATCTTCCCTGATTTGCCGTAAGTGTTGACCACAGCAGGTGTCATAATTCTGTCCCGCACCGCCGACTGACACTCGCACGCCGGCCGGCAACACGCGCAGGAGTGAATCACAGACAGACTTTTGAGTTACTACCACTGGTGTGACCTTGAGATGTCTAGACCATGGCATAATAACCGAAAAGAGTTATTACACCATGGTTTAGACCGTGGGACTCTTGAAAACATTTTTGTCCGTCTGCCGTGACGCACCGCTGGCCCTCCAGGAGCCGCCGGAAATAGCTCCAGTTCCCGTCATGATCCACGCAGACACGGCGCGGGAAGAATTAGCAAGTCCACTTCCCGCCGCACACAGGCCTCGTGGCAGGTTTGGTAAAGCATGAGAGAGAGAGAGAGAGAGAGAGAGAGAGAGAGAGAGAGAGAGAGAGAGAGAGATCAACCGAAATTCTATAATATCTCCAACCTCACACAACTTGAATCCGCCACAAATAATTAAGTCGGCTGGGGTGGGACCCGAACCTCTACACGGAACTGCTGCATCACCCCAATACATCATTCTCTCCCTCATGTGTCATCTACGTACTATTTGACATTGTGTATTAAATATTCTGTATACATTAAGGATTTGACAGCGCTATGACCAGGGAACGAACGCCCCGAGCGTGCCCGCCCAAATCGACTTCATAGCAGCTGAATCAGGTTGTAGTTAGTGATGTATTGGGGTGCTGCGGCAGCGCTGGGAAGAGGTTCGGGCACCACCTAAAGTCCGTATTTGTGTCGGACTAGTTAGACACTCGTAGAATTATGAACGACTCTGAGACGAAGATGAATAGATTAAAAGTTTTCAATCCTGTTGGTTTATTTTCTTAATACACTGACAACATATATTCCCTACGATGGTCTACCATTACACATGCCAGACGTACACGGACGCGGCTCCCGGCACGCACACTAGTTAGCGGCGCACACTGGGCGTCACGGTCCGGCTCACAATCCCTCATGTACACATGACCACAACATGTACACACCACGTGATCCTCCCACATACGCACACAGACATTCACACACATGACTCATTCCAGCATATGAGTAACTCTACCCGGGTGGACTCTCTCTCTCTCTCTCTCTCTCTCTCTCTCTCTCTCTCTCTCACACACAGATACCGACAATCGGAAAACATCCCTCCCCATCCCCCTTTCTCTCTGAAAGTTGTTGCCTCGTAAAATTAGATAATACTTATGAAAAGAACTTTATTCTATAACCCTTTCCCTCCAAGTTCTTCTTCTTCTTCTTCTTCTTCTTCTTCTTCTTCTTCTTCTTCTTCCTCCTCCTCCTTCTCCTCCTCCCAGCTGCTGTTTCCAAGGTCAAGACCACCAGTAAGAGCATTGTTTTGCGCTCGCGCGCTCGCACGTGTGTGTGTGTGTGTGTGTGTGTGTGTGTGTGTGTGTGAGAGAGAGAGAGAGAGAGAGAGAGAGAGAGAGAGAGAGAGAGAGAGAGAGAGAGAGAGAGAGAGAGAGAGAGATGAAACTGTGTGTGTGTGTGTGTGTGTGTGTGTGTGTGTGTGTCCTGGCAAACACCGACCAAACACTATGGGAATGCTTGCGGGGCTGAGTCACACATGGGGGGAGGAGGAGGAGGAGGAGGAGGAGGTTCTGAAGGGGAGGGAAGGTTGTGAGGGGAGGGAAGGGGCGTGAGGAGGTATGTGCCCTGACTCTTCTGCGTGACGAAACCAGCTTGCACACACACACACACACACACACACACACACACACTTCCTTCTTCTCCATTGACAGACGTTGTTAAGGCCCCTAATCTGTATGTGTGTGTGTGTGTGTGTGTGTGTGTGTTTGAATCGGCTAATAACGTTGCATTTAAACTTATGAAAGATGAAAACTTACGAAAATTAGTCTATATAACCTCTTTCATCACAACACAAACACAAACACACACACACACACACATGCACGCAGGGCCGCACAACACAGTCTTCTCGGGTTTGTGTTGTTGCCGGGAGGAATTTTACTACGGGACTGTAATGACACACTCACTCTGGTATGTGGGGGACCTCCCGTGCTTTACTAGGGCGGAGAGCGAGGAGGGGAAGGGGGGAGGGAGAGACAACCCAAGCAATGAGGGCGGTGGACGGTGCAGGCGCGGTGGGGGCGGATAGCATGTCAGGATCAGGGGGATGGTATGGGGAATGAAGAACTGCACACCATGAACTCTCCCCCTTACCTATTCTTCCCACTTCTTTATTCTCCACGTCCTCTGTGACCTTGGCTTGATCGAGAATAGGTGACGGCGATTCATTGGGTGTCAGGAAGTTAGTGTTTAAGATGAAATATTGGAAGAGACGGAGTTGAGAAGCAAAGAATCATACACCAGTGCCCCATCCAGCATGCCTCTCCATTGCATCATCCCCTCGTTCTATGTAATTCTGGCTTAACGGAGACTGACTGGTGATGGTTCATGGGAGGATCAGGGAGGCAAGTAGAGGCATGGCAACCGGTGAATGTTTCGTATCTCCCTTATGCCAGGTGACTGCGTTTTGGCATACACGATTCACCCGGGACTCATGAAGAAGAATAGGGGGCCTGTGGGATAATCGGGGAGTCAGTTTTGGGGCAGGTGAAACAGGAGGGCCAGCGGGTGGAGGGACTGTCGCTTCGTTGTGCCAGGTGAGTGCGTTATGACATACACGATTCACTCGGGATTAACCAAGAAAAAGTAGTGGTTCGTGGGAAAGTTAGGGAGTCAGGTGTTCGCCAGGTGAAGCAAGAGAGCCAGCAGGTGGAGGGACTGTCGCTTCGTTGTGCCAGGTGAGTGCGTTATGACATACACGATTCACTCGGGATTAACCAAGAAAAAGTAGTGGTTCGTGGGAAAGTTAGCGAGTCAGGTGTTCGGCAGGTGAAGCAAGAGAGCCAGCAGGTGGAGGGACTGTCGCTTCGTTGTGCCAGGTGACATCGTTCTCGGCAGGCACAATTCGATCCACCACGAACACATGAGACACACCACTTCGGGGACCACACGTGTCCTGCCCCCGCCCTCACCCTCCCTCCATCCTCTTTCACAATTTTGCCATCTCGCCCTTCGTATCCAGGCTCAAGCAATGCCCCCGCTGCAGCCTTCGCCCGGAGACACAGCGAGGCGTGCATGGGTCGCCGTGGGTCGCCTCTACTCACTCAACGGCCCTGTCAGGAGTCCCACGCGAGGCTTTGTGGCAGCGAGCAAGGGTGACGAAGTAGTTTTGCTCGACCACTTACCCCAAAACACGCCATAGTAGTATTATAAAACATTCACTCTCGTCATGAAATCCTAGCTCTCTCTCTCTCTCTCTCTCTCTCTCTCTCTCTCTCTCTCTCTCTCTCTCTCTCTCTCTCTCTCTCTCTCTCTCTCTCTCTCTCTCTCTCCTTCTTGCTCTGATTTTACTTTTTGTATTTTTTCTTTCCTCCTCCCACTGCTCTCGCTCTCCCTCTCTCTCGTCTTCTGGATCGTCCCTTGGAATAATTCAAAGCCTCGTCCCGCCACTCTCCATTTACTCTCCAATCTCGCCGGGGCTGAGTGTAATATCCTCTCTTTCCTGCATTGATCGTCCTCCACCTGCGGCGCCGATACCACACCACCGCTGATTACTCGGCATTCCTTCTTGCTTCGGACCTAAACAATGTACACGAACATAGATATAATTTGAGAAGCCACTCCCCCAAATGCACCCACTGATGAGGAGGGAAACATGTTGTGGCGAGGGACGTGTTGTGGTGTGAGTGACCGGCGAAGGCGCGACTGGATAATAGGAAGGAGGCGAGAGGGATGGAGGGAGGGAGAGTGGCCAAGGAGGGTGTATAGCAAGGCAGGATACAGGTGTGGGTGTGGCCGCGCCTGACTCTTTCCTTCCCCCAGAGTGACGACAATGGCAAGGGGATTGATTATCACTTTGTAACACAACCATACCGTGCACATGTAACGAGAACTCAATGGACAAGAAGATATACGAGAAAATAAAAATATCCCGGCTCGGGTATCAACGAATAAATGGAAGAGTACACAAGGGGAAAAAAAAGGGATAATGATACGTCTAGGATAAGAAGTGTTGCTGCGGAGGTGATGATAGGGGAGGGCAGGTTCTCACTACAAGGTCGAGCCTCACTCTGGCCGCTGCTGAGAGGAACACCCGCTGGATCCCCGCCCCCCTCACCCCTATCTCCACCCCACTCCCGGCCTGTTCTCGAGATACAGGCCTCTTCCCCTCCCTCCAAACCTACCTTCCCAGACTATCTTTCCAACACCCGCCGCTCCCTACCTTCCCAGACTCTATCTTTCCTACTTATCCCTCCCTCCCTACCTACCTCTTCCCCTGTCCATTCTTCCTCTCTCTCCTTCCACTAACCTACACACACACACACACACACACACACACACACACACACTGAGGGATTGCACAAGCACCCTCGCCGGCAGCATATCAGTCATGTTTAGTCTCGCGTTTCCTCGAGGTGACCAGCGAAAGGCGGAACCGAGCGGCGGCGTGAGGGGTGTTGGTGCGACCCCGGCCGAGTCTCGGATCGCGGCGGGGATGCACAAACCGGTCATTAGTGACTGCAGAAGTGAAAAAAAGGGACAAGACGAGATGTTTCATATTGTACTACAAATGTGTATGCCCGTGCGCCTGTGTGTGTGTGTGTGTGTGTGTGTGTGTGTGTGTGTGTGTGTGTGTGTGTGTGTGTGTGTGTGTGTGTGTGTTACGAAATATGACTCTCTCTCTCTCTCTCTCTCTCTCTCTCTCTCTCTCTCTCTCTCTCTCTCTCTCGCCCCACGACGTAAAGGCGAGGAGGAGGAGGAGGAGGTTTTTGCTCGCTGGTTCAGTGGGCAGGAGGGGAAAACGCAGGAGTTGGCGGCGGAGGAGGAGGACGAGGGAGGGGCGGAGGGAGGCTGCGTGTCAAGAGTGCAGAGAGAAGGCTGCCTGCCGCCTGTCTGCCACCCACCTGAGCAGCGGCAGGTCAGTGCCTCCTACACAGACCTCTACCAAGAACACCTTCATCGTTCTGCCCTCGACTCGAACTGCGACGCAAAAGACAGCAAGAGAGAGAGAGAGAGAGAGAGAGAGAGAGAGAGAGAGAGAGAGAGAGAGAGAGAGAGAGAGAGAGAGAGAGAGAGAGAGAGAGAGAGAGAGAGAGAGAGAGAGAG